>NC_072780.1:1762500-2062500 GCF_022539595.1 Amphiprion ocellaris | reverse complement strand
CTAAAGATGACTTCATTACCATCTAGTCCCTGTCCTGTTTTCTAAAAGACATAAATCAGTGAAACAAGAATGTCCTCCTGACATTCCTCTCATCTGTGAAACGTTAATAATTTCAAATGTTGAATTCTCAAGGAGGCATAAAATTAAATGAGCAAAATAACATCCCAAAAAATACCCCAAATCAATCCCCTCCTGACCTAAACCTTATCGAATGAGACTCAGACCTGACTGGTGTCGTTTCTCCATGAAGTTTCTGCGGCTCTGATCACAAATTGAACTCAGTCTGATTCTAAACTTTCTGCAGTGATCCATAGTGTGCTGAGTGTGATTCAGCTCTTGATTTTTTAGTTTTTCTGATCTGTTAATTTTCCTCTGTGTTGATGGAATATGAACTCACAGAAAAGCTGAACTGTGTGTTTGTGTGCAGCCTCTGATGAGGGAGGTGGTGGAGAACAAAGCGGAGATCACCAAACAGGAAGCTCGTGACCTGGTGGACCGCTGCCTCAAAGTGCTGTACTACAGAGACGCTCGCTCCTACAACCGGGTCAGTTTATTTCACCTCTGATTGGTTTTACAAACAACTTGAGCTACGTTTGGAGAGTTGAACAATAACTGAACCCCAAAGAAAAGAGATTTTTTTTAATAAAAAGAGGGGATTATTTAGTTTTCAGTTTTATTTTTTCAAAGGCTGACCAACAAAATATGAAAACTGGTACAAATAGTTTCTTTTGTATCAGAAAAATCAGGTGTTTTATCTGCTCAGAATAGTGATTTTTTAATTTCTTTTTTTATTCTAGCACGAGATCGCCATAGTAACAGAGGAAGGTGTGGAGATCCTCGGTCCTTTGTCCTCTGAAACCAACTGGGACATCGCTCACCTGGTCAGGTAGGTCAGAGGAGTCTCTCCTAACGAGGGGACGCTAAACGAGAGGCATCATTCTGTAGTAATCTGAGCTCTTAGCTGTAACCAGAAACCTCAAGTTATTGATCATGTGTATCAGTAATGTTGATAGGATTATTTATTTATTTATTTGATCGGGACAGTGCACATTAATGAACATCTATTTAGACAGCAATAGACGTAAATATGCGGGAGTATAGCAACGATGCTAATTTACATCCGCCAGCAACAACTAAAAGCTTCAAACATTCACTCTTATTTCTCATCATGTCATTGATTCAGAATAATAACATTGATAATATGCCCATCTTAATATATATATATATATATATGTGTGTGTATATACTTCAGAAACTCCAGAACTACGCTTACTTGGATCATTTTGTATATTTTTTGCTCATTTTGGACAAATTTTGAGTCGATTTGGACATATTTCTAGTTATTTTAGACAATTATTATTGGGAAATTTTCAGTTCTTCCTAACTATTTTTGTAATTTTGGACAAATTTTTATTGATTTTAGACAATTGCTGGGTCATTTATGATAGATTTGTGGATTTTTTTTTTTTGGTCAATTTTGAAAAGTTTTAGTTAATTTTGGACAAGTTTTTGAGTAATTCCAGATGGATTTTGTCATTTTGGATAAATTTTGAGTCGTTTTTGGCAAATCCTTTGTCATTATTGTGACATTTTGGAAAGATTTTGAGTCATTTTGTAAATTTTGTTGTCTTTTTCTGCATTTTTTTGGTCATTTTGGACAAATTTTAAGTCAATTTGGACACATTTTTAGTTATTTTAGACAATTATTAAGGAGAAGTTTTCAGTAATTTCTGACTATTTTTGTCGTTTTGGACAAATTTTAATCGATTTTAGACAAACATTGGGTCATTTACAATAGATTAATGGATTTTTTGGGGGGTCATTTTTGACAAGTTTTAGTTTTGTGGTTGGAAAACCAGATTTTCAGATGGTAAAGATTATGTAAATGTAACTTCACAGTAATAACTCATGTTTTTCGTCTGTTTCTCTGCAGCGGGTTTGAATGAAGACGAGCTTCAACCGTTTCTCTGCTGCATCAAAACCAACTACTCACATGGAAATTATCTTATGCCCCAGTTTAGTTTCTTTCTGATGTTCTCTGTCTCTTTTGTATAATGGAAAATAAATGCAAAAAATGGAAACAGTTTCTGGTTTTATTTGTGTCATGTGCACGTCTACATTTCTGCTCAGTAGATAACACATCACATTTCATTTTTTATATATATATATAAAGTTAGATGCTGCTTGTCCACATTTTTAATTTTAACACCTCCTGATATCCTGTGGTTTATGCCAGGTTTGTTACCAGTTTCAGGCTGATCATGTCTTTTTGTAGTTGAATACTCTTTTTTTTTTTTTTTTTTTTTTTTTTAATGAAGATTTTGTCCAGTTTTTACATAGATAGTTAAGCAACTTTTATTCAGTTGTGCTCCACAGTAAAATTCTTAGTTTCCTGCTAAAGTTTGTGATTTCACACAGGTTGAAGGAGACAGGGAAGCTAATCTGCTGAAATTTGTCTTGAAAATAACACAAAAATTAAAAAGAATTCAGCATTTTTTTCATATAGTAATATAATATACACCTCTAAGACTGTAGTCTTGGCAAGTGTCCTGTAAATTTCTCTGAGCTGTATACTATTGCAACACACATGGTTCACGTATGATTATTTAAAATAGTTTCGCCTTCACTGTGCGAACGGACCGCTGTTGCTATCCAGATTTCGCCAGAAAAATGCTCCTGTTTTGTAACTGGGCAGACCAGGAAAACGCGCCCAATCAGAATAATCCCTGTCAGAAAAATAATTCTGTTCGACCAATAGAATTTCGCCTGCTTTTGGTATCTGGCTAGGTTTGGGCGAGGCGACCAATAAGAATAGACGTTGGCTTTGTAGTCAGGCAGACATAACAAAGTCATCCAATCACAAAAAAATCTGAAGGGGATTTTTGCTGTATCTTGGCTCAGGTACTTTCTTTTTCTTTTTTAAAATAAACACTGAAATGTTACTTACCCAAGCGGTCATTAATTAATAACAGAATTAATTAACTGTCATTGGGAGTTATTTAGAAATTAAAAACAGCGCGTTAAAACGTGTTTAAAGGGCGTTTCTGTGCTTGCTAGCTAACGCTATCTGATAGCAACTAGCTAAGCTAGTTAGCTAGCTAGTAACGGCGGTTTGTAGCTAACCGCGCAAATGTCAGCCGAGCTAATCCTCTTCTCGGCGGGAAACCGTTTTCTCGGTTTATGTGCCAATGAAACATTCATTAAATATACTTGTAATACGTGTAGCTAACGTGTCGGAGTTTCCCTGCCTGTCACTGTCAGCTAACGCGGCGGATGTGTGTGTGTTGTGGCTAGCCTGTTAGCAGCTAACATGTAGAGTAGTGTGTGTGTGTGTGTGTGTGCGTTAGCCTGTTAGCTCTCAGTAACATGTAGAGCGGTGTGTGTGTGTGTCTGTGTGTTGCGTAGTAAATGGCAGCACATGACCACCGGCGCTGCGCCCGCTGTAAACATGGCAGGCAGAGCCGACACGGAGAGCGCGGCTGTAAACACCGACACCTCCGGCTAACATCAGCGGGGGTTCGGGGAGGGCACGGCCGGCGGCAGGCTGGGTCTGGCTCCGCGGAGACATGCCTCCCGCTCCGGCTGTACTAGTAACGTTTCACCACACCGTGACAGCCGGCATGTGTCACTACCCGGCAACCAGCGGGCCTTTTAACCGGCTGTCAGCGCAAAACCGGGCTGAAATCTGAGCTTAACGGCAGCCCTATGTGGTGTTGATGGAGGGGTCAGCTGTGGTCGGGCTGCGGTGTGCCATGATCCGCTGGGCTGAGGGTGTCGTTACCGCCCCAGACCTCATTCACATGACACCGCCCCCCCCCGGCTTACTGGTTCAAGCTCTGATTCTCCATCAGCACATCCATCTTTCTATTTTAAACTCTATAAGTCGGTTAAAATCCTGTCTGTCCAGCTGGATAAAGCTTCTGGGGGCACTGACATGTTCTGGTACATGTCCACAGGATCTGTCATTTCTGCTCTGCCCATTCATCGTCTATGGAAGCAGCCCTGCAGTGCATGCTGGTAGAAAGTGGTGTGATGTTGGCTGCTCTTAAGTTGCATTCTAGGTTTCTTTATGTAAGTCAGGCGCGTAACTGTAACAGTAACTGTTGTCGATCTAGTGGTATGCATCCACAGGATCTGTCATGTCAACGCTCCACGTTGATTGTCTATGTAAACAGCTGTGTGATGCATTCTGGTAGCAGTGCATTGAGAGAAGTGGCGTAGTGTTGGCTGCTCCTCAGTTACATAAAGTTGCATTCTAGTTGTCTTCATGTAGGTCAGTGGTGTAACTTTAGAAGTAACTGTTGTCGATCTAATGGTCATTTCAACGCTCCCCATCCATTGTCTATGTAAGCAGCCCTATAATCCAGGTCCAGGTAACATCGCAGTGTGGTAGGTGAGTGTTGCACAGAAGTGAGGTGGTCACACAAAGCGACACCAGTGCAGGTTTAACTTCAGTTTGGTGACAACTTTGGGGAAGAAGCTGTTCCTGAGTCTGTTTTCCCTCCCTGAAACTAACCGCTGTTGGCATTCGTCTGAAAGGATGACAGATTCAGCAGCTCCATGGTTTATTTCTCGCCTCAGATGTTTTCAGATGGTTCAGATTTTTGTCATGTCAGCGAAAGTTTCCCGTTTCAGACCAAGCCCACAGATGGAGTGTTGTTTGCTGTAGGAAGGTGTGCCCTGCACTGGTTTCCTGTTGGAAAGCATCCGTTAATCAGCTGTTGTGATGCTGTCTAGGTGTAAAAACAATTCAAACAAAGCTGACAAAAGCTGTTTGGAAACTTTCTCATGTGACGTAACGCTGGCAAAGGCATTTGAAGTAGCTTTTAACTTAGACTGCCTTTATCTGATCAACATCATTCTTTCTTTAATGTAAATATTTCCAGACAATTTGAGGCTGCGTTTCTTTTTCCTTTTCAGTGTTGATGTCCTGTTGATTGCTGGTTTCACTCTGCACATGTGCATGTCCACAGACACCATGTAGTTCAAATTCAGTTTTAAAACATTTTATCCAAAAAAGAACCGTTAAATCAGAGTAAACTGTGTTTTATCAGACAGATTTGTAATTTTCTTTTTGTAGCAGCGCGAAAAAGTTATAGCATAATCTGTTTGAATTAATACACCTTACTTCACATCATAATGCCAAATGAAATCATATATTCTGCAGCCCTGACAGTATGTCTTCATTAAATCTGTTTTGGTTGTCAGTGTTTCCTCAGAGGCAGACTGACAGAAAATCAATAGATTTGATAAATAAAAGCTTCTTAGCTTCTCATGTGTAAAGATTTTCTCATTTTTCCAGTTTTCTATAGCAGCTTTTGTCATTTGTGAAATAAATAAGAGTATTTTTCACTTTTTCAGACTTTTTATGGACTCAGTCAATTATTAAAGCACAACAGCTGTCAGTCAGGTAGATGATTGAAGCTTTAAAGGTCTTCTGAGATAAATTTAAAAGAGCCACAGGAGGTTTTCTGTGTTTATACACGTTTTAAATATCTTAGCAATTAAAAAAACAGTTTAGGTGTTAAATCCTTCTCACATTAGACGCTTAACAGGACTACTTCTTCTTAATATTGAACTTCAGATCACATTTTGTTGCTTCTTGTGTTGCTTAGTAGGATTATTGCACATTTGTGTTTTCCGTCTTTTATTTTCATTTCTTTATATTTCGATGTGCAGCTTCAGTCATTGATTTGCTTGCTTTTGTCTCCTCCATCTGATGAGTTCTGTCATTAGTGAGAAGCTTCCTATGTGTGATTATTATGCATTGATTATTTATTCATTTTGAAATACTCATCAATAACTCTAATGATTGCACTTTTCCATTATACATAATGATCACTCTTGTTTCGTACTCTTCAGATTGATTTTGGCACAGATTTGATTTGATGTTTACCAGAGTTTGATCTCTGCTTTCCGATACAAACTAAAGCTTTGAGCTCGGTTCATTTGCTGTTGGTTGTTCTCAGGATTGATTAATCTTTTGGTGATATTTTCTAATCTGTAGATTAATTGGTTTTTAGTATAAAACATCATAAATCAGTGAAAAATGTTCAAATTTTGTCTTGTTTTGTCCAAAACTTACAGATCTTCATTTTACTATTAGTAAGATGAAAACCCTAACCCGAGCAAAATAACTGCTGAATAATTTCCTCTTGGTCTGTAATTGTGAAGTTGTTCCGGCTTTAAGTAGCTGATTGTTCCTCAGATTAATATCTTAACTGACTGACATTATTGGGGTTTTAACCCTCCTGTTGTCTTCATTTGTGGACACCAAAAAATTTTGTTTCCTTGTCTGAAAAGAATCCAAAAATTCTGCAAAAAATTCCCCACATTTCTGAAAATTTGCAAAACCTTCAGGAAGAAAATTCCAATAATTCCTTAAAAGTTTCCCTTAAAAATTTTATTTAAATAAATAAATAAATAAATAAATAAATAAATAAATAAATAAATAAAAAAATCCCCCAAATTTGGCAAGAAAATTCTTGTAAATAGTTTCAAAAAATGAGTAATATTCTTCCCAAAAAAATCCTAAAAATGTCTAAAGTGATTCCATATATATCAGTAAAACTTCTAATATTTTTTTAAGAACATTCACAAAAAAATCAACCAAAATCCAGCGAAATTCACTGGATTTTGGTTGATTTTTATGTGAATATTGTTAAGAAACAGTTTTAACATTTCTTTTCTTCCACCAAAAAATGTTCAAAGATTTCCCATAAAATGTTGAAATTGTGGACATCAGAAGTTTCACTGTGGAAATATATATATTTTTTCACATTTTCAAACTTTAAACCGGATCAATTTTGACCCGCAGGACGACACGAGGGTTAAGTTTGATTCCCTCTTAACTCTGACTTAGAGCAGTGTCATGATCTTTCATTTTCCTTGTTGTGTGTACATGAATTGTTCTTCCTGTCTGTCCTCAGATGGTGGTTCTCAGCACTGGTTAGTTGGTCCAGATGTCGGAGGACCAGCGGCACCAGCGGGCCGAAGCCTCCCGACGGGGGGAGGGCAGCCTGGAGGCCGGGGAGGGTGACACCGAGCCCAGCATGCTGCTGCAGAAACTCAAGAGCAACATCTCGTAAGTTCAGAGGAAACCATTAAAAAGACAAGAAGCTCAGAGCGGACAAAGTTTCACCTTCACCTTCAGATTGTTCAGTTTGATGCGTTCGTTTGTTTGAGGAAGGAAAACCGAGCAGTTTAAAGATTAAAGTTAACGAAAAGGGAACTTTCCACCTCTGTGGATTTTTCAGAAGTGGGAATCAATAATTTTCTGGACACTCACAGGTGTTGAGTACTGGAGAAAAAATGAACATCATAGACATTTAACTATTTACATTTTTAAATCTCTATAGATGTTTTTTCATGCTACTCTGCACATCAGAAAGATGTTTCTCCATTCTAAATGAGTTCTCCAACAACTTGCTGACAACTCTGTACCAGTTTTGTGCCATGCTGCATTTATTGTATTGAAATTTTCAAGATTTTTTTTATCAGTCTCTTTCTTGTTGTCTCCTCTGCTAAAGACTTTATTTGTAGTTCAGCTATTTAGACGCTGAACCTTCCAGCTGTGTTACATTAAATGTTTTCTTCAATCTACCTGTTGTTGCACCTTTTGTATGATCCATTGCATTTAACTGTAATAATTATTTCTCTGTTATTTCAGTAAATCTCTTGCTGAGAAGCTTTAATGCCTGTGTGTCTGAAAACGTTGGCATTATTTTCTAAAGGTTTGACTCTTCAGACGTCTGATAAAGTCAGGTTTCTGATCGGTGTGTTTTCTGTCTTGCAGTAAGAATGTTCAGACCAAAGTGGATCAGATCCTGGTAAGAACTTTTCCCTGAATTTTAAATGGAATCTGCAGACTTCAGTGATTTTTTTTTTATGAACTGTTGTGTTCTGTTTCCACAGCAAGATGTTCAGCGTTTCTCTGACAACGACAAGTTGTACCTGTACCTCCAGCTGCCCTCTGGACCCAGCTCTGGAGACAAGAGGTCTGAGATCATCTTACTGAGTTAATATAGCTGCATTTTACAGGTCATGTATTTAACAGCTAATTATCTTCAGCTGTCCTGAAATTTTCCTAAATGTTAGCTGCAGTTTACAGGATATATTCAAGAATAGTCCACACAGATTGGTTCTGATTACAAGAGAAATAGTGGAAATGTTGCAGTTACTGACTATCTTCTATAAATACTAGAAAATGATTAATTAAGTGAAAAGTAGTTTATAAACTGCAACACATTTAAGCGTCTACTGTCTCTCTATGATTCATACCAACTTTGGACTTCCCACCTCCAGTATAGACAGTCAGAAATGGGAATAAAACAGCAGATATTTGACTTAAAGCACCCTGTAGCTTTTTTAAAATACTTGATTTTCACACAGATTATTTCAAACATTTGTTTTCAGGGTGAGAGTTACTGTTATAAATAATATCCAGCTGCTGACTGACACTGAATGTGACGTTTGCTCTCTGCTGTGGTGTGAGCTCCATGGAGAATGATATGACATGACAACAGTCTAGGAAAGTCAGGATCACACCACAGATGTTCCAAGTTTTTTCTCCACTTCCTGTGTAGGACATTCTTGGAAATATCTTGCAGTCTACAGCTAAATATCAGTTGATCTTTTGCAGATTATTGCAAAATACAGGCGTACACAAAGAGCCTTACCAAAAGTATTCGACAGGAAGGCAGAAATGCGCTTTTTATTGAACTGTGACTTTTTCTGCACAGCGGCGGCGACTCGAGTTCTTTCAACACAGCCGACCAGCTTCACACCTGTAACTGGATCCGCAGCCACCTGGAGGAGCATTCAGACACCTGCCTGCCCAAACAGGATGTCTATGAGACATACAAGTTAGAGAACACACACTTCACCCCTTAAAGCTGTGCACAGAGAGACATGCTCTAACAAACCAGTGCCCTCTTTAGAGTAACGTGGAGTAGTTGTGCCACTTGCAATCCCTTCGCATTTCATATGAGTTTAAAAAATGAAGTTGTTCCTTACGTGTCTGATTTTGCTGTGTATGTAGCAGTGTGTGCTTTTGTGACATACTGTTTGAAAGGTGTGATTGTTGTGATTCCATTCATGAAAACCATTTCCAGATCAAACCACCAAGTCTAAAATCCTAAAATCACTGATATTAGTAAAACTAGCTGACTCTCCACCCTCCCTGTCCTCCAGGAGATACTGCGAGAACCTCCAGCATCGTCCTCTGAGCGCCGCCAACTTCGGGAAGATCATCAGGGACATTTTTCCCAACATCAAGGCGAGACGGCTCGGTGGCAGAGGACAGTCCAAATATCCTTTCACCTGCTGGACAGAATGAGTCAGCTGCCGTTTCATTTTTAGTCTTTAACTGTTTCCACACCATTATAAAACTGTAGTTGTAAATTCCTGAGCCTTGAAAGATCCAGGTCTTTATCAACAGTCACCCAGTGAAACAAAACGTACATTCTGACGCACATTTTAAAGAAAATTGGCAAGCAAATGACAAATGTATGATGTTAAAATAGATTTAGAGAATAGTTTTATGTTAGATCAGGGTTGTCCAACATGAGGCCCGTGGGCCAAAAGTGGTCCTCCAGAGGGTCCAATCCCGTCCTCAAAGTGTAAAAATTCCAGAGAAGACATTAACTGCAGATTGTAAATTAGTAAAACTATAAATTTAAAACAATTTCTAGACCATGACAAGTTGTTTGGATCAGAAAGTAAAATACTAGATTGTTCATTGTTCTTTTGTCATTTTGTGTCTCATTTTTGTAATGTTTTGCCTTGTTTTTGTTGTTTTTTTTCCTTTTTTCTGACTTTCGTCTCATGTTTTTTTCGTTTTGTGTTTCCTTTTTGTCTCACTTGTGTTTTTTGTCTTATTTTTGTCATTTTGTGTTTTACTTTATTCGTTGTTTTGTATGTCGTTTTGTGTTTTTTTTGTCTCATTTTTTATTTGTCCATTTTTTGTCGCTTTGTAACTTTTTTGTCAAATTTTTTTGTCTCTTTGTTTTGTTTTGTGTCATTTGTCAAATTTTTGGTTGTTTTTTGTCTCGTTTTTGTCATTTTGCGTCTCATTTTTGTAATATTTTGTCTTGTTTTTGTTGTTGTTTTGTCTTCTTTTTTAATGACTTTTGTTGTTTTGGTCATATAGTAAAATCTGGTGCGGACGACTTGAGGTCAAACTGGGCTGAATGTGGAACCTGAACTGAAATGAGTTGGACGCCCCTGTGTTAGATTGTTGAGATAAGAGAATATAAACAGTTAAAATGAATGTGGTTCAGATCGTGAGTCCTGGTTGGCTCCCTAACCTGCCTCGATCATACATACTGTTACAGCGGCATCAGGAGGAAGACGGTTCTCAACATGCCTCTGCTGCCGAACCTGGACCTGAAGAACGACCCGGTACACACCCAGCACTGCAGTACCGCTGTGTACTACTACAGCCATATTCAGTTACAGCCACAGAACATTCAAAGCTGTCACACTGTATTTATTTACTTCACAGTTTATGTCCTCCTAAGTGTAATTTCTAGATCCTTTTTCAGACATGACTCATTAATCGGTTAACTAATTTTGTCTGTAAAATATCAGAAAACTGTGAAAATTGTCCATTTACAAGTTTACAAAAGTGTATTCATTCATGACAAAGGACATCTTCGCAGATAGATTTGAGAAGCTGGAACCAATAGTATTTTTTCCAATTTTCGCTTAAAAAAGGGTTAAAAATGATTTTCAGTTGCCTCATTTTAAGGAAAAGCTTTTATTTATGTTTGTATTTAAGTATTAAGTGGTGTAATTGGTGTATCTTCAAGATTTTAATGAACTGTTAAGTTTAGTGAAGTCTGAGGCAGCAGAGTTCTCAGATAAGTTGCCTATAATCTGCGCTTTGTGAAAGCAGTAAAGAGGAACCTGATTCCACTTGTGAGGAACGTGCTTGCGTTCAGTATCACGGCTCATCAGACGATTTGGTTCCTCTTTGTCTCCAGGCGGAGCTCACCGAACTGGTCCAGACCTACAAACAGGAAGTGACGGAGGCGGCTTGCGAGCTGATCTGTGATTGGGCGCAGAAGATCCTGAAGCGCTCGTTCGACACGGTGGTGGAGATCGCTCGCTACCTGATCCAGGAGCACATCGTCAACCCTCGCTGCAGCCAGGCTGAGCTGGTGACCTCTGCAGCGCTCGCAGGTCTGTTAGATTTAGAGCCTGGGAGGAGAGAGGAATGTTTGGAAAGCAGGACAGATCATAAAATCCTGTCACTTCATCTCTAAGGTTAAAGGTCCAACTCACAAATCTCTACAGGAACCAAGCAGAAGTGTGATCGGTTGTGACACAATTAGGACGCCGCTTTCCATCTTTGAGGTGTAACTTATTTTGTAAACAGAAGTCAGCATAGCGGATGAACAGTACAGGAAGTCCTCGGTTTACAACGTCCTTGACCTACAGCGTTTCATCGTTACATCAGAAATGGTTACGTGGAACTAGTTGACTAACGGAGCGGATGAATATGTCGTCATGGTGCTATCAGACAGCTTTGTTTCCAGTCTCTGGTTGTACTCCACCTTGGATTGTGCTACATTCACTAACTTTCTGTCCTTCATTATGACTCCCAGCGTAAGTCAGACTCTTCTGATGCTTGGAAGAAAAGGAAAGCCGTCTCCATGGAAGTGAAATTAGATAGAATAAAACACTGGGAACAGGAAGAAACACCGACCAACATGGATCAAGTTGTAAAAACAGGTCAACATATTGTAGCGACCCTCTGTGATGAATGAGTGAGACTTTATCTGGTTCTCTGCTGGTTTATTGAACCTTCACACAGGCTACTGTGGACCGTAGCCAACGCCAGAATAACTAGAAAAACCCCATAACTTAGCTCCAGAATTAGCCGCCGTTCCCAGCTCTCTCTACTGCTGACTCTCAGCCAATCAGAGGTGAGCTAACTAAACATGGCACGTTCACTGACATTAGGTAAATCTGGAACTGAACAATAAACATTGAAACCTCAACATCAACAACAATATCAGTCCGTTACAATATTCTGTTATCTTCTAGTAAAATGGTTCATACATGCATGAAAGTCGTTGGTATTCATGACTTTATGAAGAACTGATTGATATCATGATGCACGGAATGGATTTGGTTACATTTTCACTGGAGTTCCGACTTACGGCGAAAATCGACTCCGTAGATCAGTAGGAACGGAACTCCGATGTAAGTCGAGGACCTCCTGTATCTGCAAGCGAACCTACATCCTAAAAGAAGCCGCAGGGAGAATAAAGTCAGTGGAAACAGGAGGCAGAGATTTGTTAACCTGGAGCTGAAGTGACAAACTCTGTATCCAGGCAGCCAGGTGCACAAGTAATCATGTGATCAATGAGTAAATCTGTAGGGAGGATGTGACTGTGGTCATCATATGGAAAAATAATTCACCCGAGAAGGACAAACTTCATAAAGAGGAGATATTTCTTGGAGAATTAATCACTGTTTTTGTTTGGAAATTTTCTTTTGTCTGTTTTTTAAAAAGTGTCTTTTTGGAAAGTTCTGACGTATCTTTGCAAAGTTTTGGAACGGTAGGACATATTTTGTCAAGATGGGACACATTGTTGGTATTTGAGGATAAATATTGTAAAGAGGACATATTTTGTGAGGACATTTTTGTGGAAAATTAGAACATGTTTGGTAACAACAGAAAGAGGGCAATATTTTGGATAGAACACATTTTTGGAAAGTTAGGACACATTTTTTCAGGAGGGGGAGTATTTTTGGCAAATTCGATCATATTTTTTAAAGAAGAGTTAGAACATATCTTATAGAAAGGGGACATCATTGTAGAAAGTTAGGACATAATTTGTAAAGAGAGGACTTATTTTTGGAGAATTTCGGACCTACTTTGAAAAGAGGGGACTTATCTTGGGAACATGAGGTCATATTTTTGGAAAAAGAGGACATATTTTGTAAGGTGAGAACATGTTTGCGTATGTAAGGGACCTATTTTTGAGATTTTCTGGATAAACTCAGGGTAACTGTGACTCCAACAGATGTGGACGCTGCTTCTGTTAAGAGACGACTGATGCCTGTTTGTTTGTTTGTGTTAGCAGGAGGTCCGGCTAAAACCCACAAAGTCATCAAGAAGACTCCTGTGATCTCCAAAGCTGACGGCGATGGAGCTGCAGATCAAAAGGTGAGTTTCTGAGCGTTGATCTCTCTGATCGCTGTGTTCTGCTGCTCACTGCTTCTGTCTCTGTGCAGAAGGAAGCAGGAGATTCGTCTTCCTCGTCCTCGGTGAAGCCGCCTGGAGACAAATCTGCCGGAGCGGCCAAACCTTCCTCACTGGACGCTCCACCTCCATCCTCCTCCTCCTCCTCTTCCTCTTCCTCCTCGTCTCTGCGTCCTGCGGTAGGTCGACACTTCTAAATTACTTCTGTTTACTTTAAAAATCTGCTGAGGTGCTTTCAAAACTGTGCACCAGATTTGTCCACCTCCAATTACCGGAACAAGGAGGCGCTACTTGGTGGTCAGAGGACAAAATACATCGCATAAACTGTACATGCTTTTCTGAACATGGGTGTTTTATTTGTGTCCAACACATGTAAGGATGGAAAAATCACTGTTTTCAGGCCCTAATCCAAACAATGTACCTTGAATTTTGCCATTTCAGAGCATCTTTCTGTCGTGTTCACTATAATTTATGTGAGAAATTTTAAAAAAAATCTAACTTTAGGCAAGAACTGATCTAAAATGTCTTCCTTTAACTTATTAAATAAGAGGATTTGCAGTTTTATTTGTTATTTCATATAAATTTGATATTAATGAAACTGATTTTTACACAAAATATCAAACTCTGAGCTAATGATTTGAAAATAACATGAATCATGCATTGCAGTTGCAGCTTCTTTGGGTGTTTACTAAGGAAAAGATCAATCAGTGATATTGATCCTTCTGTCTGCAGGTGGAGGCCTTCATTAAGCAGTTACCCAGAATCCTTCCTCGGAGCTCCCTCCCTGATAAGACCCTCTCTGTGCGCTCCTCTCCGCCCTCGTTGGCTCCCAAAGACGCTTCTGGAGTTGGAGGAGCTTCTGGACCCGGAGGTCCAGCTGCTGCCGCTGCCGCCAGCGGTGGGGGGGTTAAAGTCATCTCCATAGCAACGCTGCCCCAGCAGCAGGGCGGGCCCGTCCCGCTGATGATCCTGCCTCAGAGCTGTCTGTCCTACGACAGGGAGAAGGTGGCCCCGCCTCCTGCTCCTCCACCTCCTCAGCAGCAGCACACCCCTGCAGCCCCCACCTCCGTGGTCCAGAAGGCCCGAGGGAGCGGCAGCAAGCGCCCCCTGGAGGCCGTGACGTCAGGCGGCGGCGCTGTGAGCGGGTCTGGTGGATCTACCTCCAGCGCTCCTCCAGTGAAACGGAAACGAGGACGACCGAGGAAACCTCGCCCTGAAGACTCCCTCCCTGCTCCTCCTGCTGCTCTCCCCCCTCCGCCTCCCCCCACCGCTCCTCCCTCTCACCCTCCCATCATCACTTCCATCACCGGCGGCGTCATCCAGAAGGCCTCCTCCTCCTCCACGTCCTCCTCCTCCCAGCCGGTGCTGGAGCTGGTGCTCCAGGAGCAGCCGGGGCTGGTTCTGAGTCAGCTGCCGACGGACCCGGCCCACCGGCTGGTGGAGCACCGCGGCGTGGTGGTGCAGTGCCAGCCGGGCGGGGCGGCCGAGCCGGACCGCCACGGCAGGCCGCTGCTGCTGTTCCAGAGTCCGGGGAACCCGAGCTGGGAGCTGGCGGCGTCGGGACGGACGCCGATGGTGGAGGTGATCCAGAAAGCTCCCAGACCGAGCAACAACAACAGCAGCAGCGCTCCTCCGCCTGCAGCCCACCTCCACCCGCCCGCCCTGCCCCTGCCCACGGTGCACGAGGACCGGGCCGAGGTGGAGATCACGCTGACGCCGGTGGAGGTGCACATCAGCCCGCCTCCTCCCCCCTCCTCTGCTGCTCCCGTCGCCTCCCCGTCCGTCTCCTCCGCCTTAGCGGTGAAGATGGACGAGGAGGGAGGAGAGAGCAGCACCTCCTCCAACAGGGAGGGACTCTAGTGTTTTTATCAGCTTTACCTCACCTGCAGTAAACCCTCCCCCTCGCCTCTCCTCTTCCCTGTTGGTGGAAATCCCAGATTGGCGTCGGCAGATAGCCAATCGAGGAGGATAAATGAAGCCAAAACTTCGCCACGCTGTCCTTCATCGGCTCCATCGCCATGGAAACAGACTGGACGCTGTTAAACCTGCATGTGTGTCTGTGTGTGTGTCGCCTGCAGCTCCTCACCGTCCTCCTCCTTCCTTCACTGCTTCCTCCTCGCCTCCTCCTGTCTTTGGTCATCCGCTGCTTCGCTTCACATCAGAAAATAACACAGATAAAGAAAAGATGAAGGAAGGAGGGGAGAGGAGGAACAGTGAGTTCAGTGTTGGATCAGGTGGAGTCGGTAGATACAGTAGGTACTTACGGGTCAGAGCCTTGTGAAGGTTCTCTGTGCTAAATATGAAAAACCTCTTTAACGGAGCTCAGCGTCGATTCACCTCCACCTCGCTGGAACATCAGCCAAACAGAAACGCAGTGAAGGTGAACCGACGCTCGGCTCCTCTGTTCTAAACAGCTTTGTGTTTTTATCTGTCAGTTCCATGTTTCTGATCGTGTGTGTGTTCGAGAGAGAAAGAGAGAAAAATCTAAATCACTCTAAATATCATGTCCTGTAAAATGAGCCATCTCATATAGAATTAGATACACGGAAATGAGACTTTATTTATTGCTCCGGGCTTTTATTTTGCAAAAAACATTTGCTGGTCAACAACAGTAAATCGGAAATTATAAAATTATTTTACTTAAAATTGAGCAAAGACTCAAAAACACCGAATTGTCAGGTCTGTTTGTCCAATCAGCAGGACTTGGGTATCCTTTGAAATACTTATTTGAATTCTTCTTTTTTTATCTTTTAAAATAATTTGAACTCTAACATTGATCGCAAATTGTTATTTTACCATTTATATTCACCAACAAGACTGTAAGATGCTTCCAAGTTATTTCAGTTTGAGCTGCAGGAGGAAAAAGAACTAAATTTAAGTTTCCTCCTGTCGCTCTTCCATCTCCATTCTTTTCTAGACTTCATCTGAGATTTTAACCCTCAAATTCCTCCATCTAACCAGTCTTTGTGGCTTTAAATATTTTCAATTCAGGACCTTTTATTTATCACAAACAAAAGGTCTGGAATTGAGAATATTTAAAGTAACACAGACTGGTTAGATGGAGGAATTTGAGGGTTAAAATCTTGAATGAAGCCACAAATTATTTTTGACCTGTAGCTTTTTTAGGTCTAGAAAAGAAGGGAGATGGAAGAGCGACAAGAGGGAAATTAAGTTCTCTGTTTTTTCCTCCAGTTTTCTGCCTCCTGCAGCTTAAACTGGGGGAAAAACAGAATTTAAGTTTCCTCCTGTACCTTTAATCAATTTTAAATATTCTCTCATGATCGGTTAAAGATCTGGCTTAAAACACGAGCTAGATTGTATTTCTGAAAGCAGATTCTGAATCCACCCAGATGCTGTGATACCCGGTCCTGATGATCCTAACCAGACCCGACAGTGTCTTAAACTCTGTCATCCGTTCAGAGCCTTTCGATCAGCCAAACCCACTGGGAGACAAATGTGAGTTACTACGGAGATGATTTGTGTTGCTGTGCTGGTCTGATGAGCTGAACCCGACCAGAGTTCATCTTTCAGCTCAGATACAAAGAGCAAAGCACAAAGTTAGCCGCCACGTAGCGCTAACACACACTAACATGCAGTAAACCTAAGTGTTTGTGTAGAATTAGCTCCTGTAGCACCTTGGATAGCCTGGTAGCTGGCTTAGCTGTCATTGTTTGTCGCCATGCACCCTTTGCACTAATTTCTGCCACCTTTTCATAACGATGCCACATCAGCAATGTGACACGACCACGCTGACGTCCCTCCGCCTCGTCCTCAGATCGGTTCTTTACTCAAAACAAGTCTGAAAAGTAGAAATCCAACAGTTCTTCTGCAGCAGGAGAAGCTTTAGAGTTCAAAGCAGCAAACAAGATATCAAAATAGACCAAACACAAACTCTTATCTTTGAAATAAATCACTCTATTTTAGTTTTCATGCATTTGAATTCACACCCTGATCTGCGTTCAGTGTCAAATACCTGCGTTTGTTCTGGAAGAGGTCATTAAAAACTGTCCCTTCAGTGGAAATCAAAGCTTAAACAACTGATTGATTTATTGATTGATTAGCAGATGATCAGCGTTGACTGTGAAGCTTTAAGAAATGACAATGGATGTATAAAAAAATCCATATATTGTTGAGATTAATTAATATTACGAAAAATTTGCATTGAATTGCAGTTTCTCTTCACAGTTAATCAATCACTTCAATGAGTGTTTTATTCCATCAAATGGTTAAAAAAAATAGATTTTATTATTCTGATTATTTTTTAAGTGTTTTGTTCCATCAAATGGTAAAAAGTGTGATTCCAATATTTTGTTGAAATATTTATTAATTCAAAAATGAAGCGATTCATTATCAGAATAGTCGACTGATTTTCTGTCGGTCAGCTAGTTTCTTATCTAAACAGAAAATGAGCCTGCAACAATTTAGCTGAGTTACTGAACTATTAAATACATTTTTAAGATATAAAAAGCGAAATACTCACTCTCAAAAGCGAGAATTTGTGTGTTATCATGGTCTTACATGACTGTAAATGTAGTACTTAGTTTGGAATGTTGTTACACAAAACATTTGTCGGGTTTAATCCAGATGCTGTGACAGTTGTTATTCATTGACTAAATAATCAGTCAGTTGATCCAGATAATATTTAGAAGTAAAATATTCTTAAATAGGTTGTAGCCCTACGAAGTAACGTGAATTTAAGTCGTAGCTGAGAAGCAGCAGGACCTCCTTCTTCTTCTTCTCTGTTGGTTGCTGACGGAGGCGTTTGATTCTGCGTCGTCATGGAAATGTCACATTGCTGAGGTTTTCTTCTTTGCCTCTGCTGAACGACGTCCCGCTCCATGCGAGGACGCCTTCTTCATCGTTGGTGCTACAGACGGCAGGACGTGTCCTCGCTGTGTCCTCCTGTATAAAGCCCTGTCTGCTGGTGTGAATGAGTGTGTGTCGTCGTTTCCCTCCGTCCTGTGACAACGAGCGCTTCGGGTCAGTTAAAGGGACGCTCAAAAATTCTGACTGTTAAAACGTTGCATGATGGGAACGTGAGCTTTAGCACTTTGCAGTTTGGTCTAAAGGCTCGCCCACAATGTGTAATTAAAGGAGCACCAGGAAAGCTGGAAGTCGTTTTTTATGTGAAGTGCCAAAACGTTTCCACCTGGTGGAAAAACACAACGGAGCCCCTTTAACCGCCGAGCCTCCGCTCTGTTCAGACAGAACTAATGTTGCACTGTTGAATCTAAAACAAGAGGAAGTGTGTGTATGTTATGGATTTATTGTTATATGCATTGAAAACATACATTGACGAGTATTTATGAGTGATGTAAACATTGTGCTTTATGCTTGCACTCGGTGAGAAGCTGACCAGCCGCGTCGGCTTTATTTTTTATGGCAGAAATTTGGTCAAAATAATAATAATCCTTGTTTAAAGTGATGAGCAGAGAGTTTAGCAGTATGAATAAAATACGTTGTGTTAACGTCACAGTAACTGGAGGGATGTGGAGGGACGAGCTGGTCGAAGCAACATTTCACTTTGTTGGGTGTTTTTACTTACAGCAAACAGAAGGAAGTGTTTACTGGAGTCCAATGACTTTAGTCAGACCCCAAAACCTGCAGATTAAAACTTACATGTGCAGAAAATCAGCGTTTAATTTTCTTGAATCCACGTTGATTCAGTCCAGCAGCAGCCAAGCAGGATCTAAATGTTTGTCAAGACTTCAGGACTTGGACTTCACTGGTTCTTGATGGGACTTTAGGACTTGATTTGAAACTGGTTTTTAACTTGTTACTTCTGACATTGGAGAAGTTGTTTAAGTTTCTGCTAGACAACAGAGCTGGTGTTTAGCTTGATCTGGTTAAACTTGGACTCAGTCTGAAACCTGCTGGTCTTGACTTGGGACTTGCTGGTTTTGATTCCAGCATAACTCCAGCTTTGTTAGTCTTAGCTAGAGACTTGGTGATTGACTTGCTGTTAGGACTGTTTAATGATACGACAATCTCTGTTTGAACTTGGCTCTGGACTTGCTGGTCTTGACTGATGAGAGGAACTGATTTTGGTGGTCTTAAACTGGCACTTGCTGGTCCTAACTTAGGACTAGGTGATTGTGACTCCATAGTTCGTAGTCCTGACTTGGTAGTTGATGATCTTGGAAGTTCTCTGAGGCCTGAATGCTTCCAGGTTTCTGCTGGTCTGAACCAACTCTCCGGAAAACGTTTCCTGCCAGGTTGTCCAACAAGCTGCTGTCACTCAACATCGTTCTCATGACTGTGAGACAGATTCCAGATGCTTTTATTTTGGTTAGAAGGTGCGGTGATGTCCGTCACCGGTACAGAAACTCTCCATAGACGATACTGGACTCAGGTTTGATCTAAGACTTGTCCTCAAAGTGAAATGTTGCTTTTGGGGGTCTACAGTTAATGTAAAAATATCAGACAGCTGTTTCCCCCTGTAGGATCTGCTGGATTAAACTGGACTAAACTGGTCAAACTGGGAAATGTGACAAAAATCTAGAAGTAGTTTGAAAAGGGTTTGGTTGGATTTGGGGGTCATGAGGACTCATTTTGGACCATCTGCAATGTTTCCCATGGACAAAGGTTGGAAAAAAGACTTTTGTGGACATGAAACCCGGTTTTGTCCAGTTTGGCTTTGTAACTGGGTGCACTGGGCCTTCTGGACATCGACAGTTTTCTTTAGTTGCTCTAGAAATATTTGGAACGAGAAGATCTGAAAAAAGATTTATGAAAACTCCTAGGCAAAACTCGACCAGTCTGGTTCAGAAACTGGAAGAATCTGCAAGTTCAGGATTGTTTTTTAAGTCATGTTCGTGAAATGGTTCAGAGCAAGTCATTGATGGAGACTGGTCCCCGGTTTGACTCTAAACTGGTCTAACTGAGCCAGTGAAACATGGAGAGTTCCCTTCAGGACGCGTGTGAACATTTAGAGAATTGATCCGATTGCAGTAACTGGACGTGTGCGGTGAAGTTACTGAAGGAGTTTGGGAGATGGTTCGTCCTGCCGTGTTTTAGTTGGGACTTTGGCCGGAATGAATGAATCCCTAAAGAAACTGAAAGATTAGCTGCGTTGTGAAAACTGGGAAATGAAAACAGTGAGTTGTTGCTATAAACTCCAGTTTTTGGCTCAGTTAGTCACTAAACTAGAACAACTGGATGAGGATTTTCAGTTGTTTGATCACTTGGAATAAGCCTGAACAGTCGGTAGCTCTCTGAAGGTGAAGATCCAGAAGGACAGGAAGTCTTACGAAGGCTCAGATCTGTTGGGTCGACTGGTAGAACCGGACGTCTGGAGTTTCCTGTAGAACCTGTTACAACATCAGCAAAAGTCAACAGAACTATGACAGTTAAGACCTAAAAAATGATTCGGAACAAGTCAGTGAAGGCAATAAACCTTCCAGTTTGGTCCAGTTTGGCCCAGTTTGGTCCAGTTTGGTGAACTGGATATCAAGGTTGGGGGCATCTGTGGGAATCTTTCACTGTGGAGCCGAGGTGCTCAAACAAACAAACACAAACGGGTCAGATAATCAAAGATAAAGGATCGAGATTCGGGTAGCGGTGAGTCGACCTGAAGGATCAGACTCCATGACACAACGTTCTCTGATGTCACTTCCTGTCGTGGATCTGTTTGAAGGTGCCATTGGTTTTTTACTTCAACTTCTCAATTAGTTGGTAGAATGACTAAATAAATGTTTCTAAAACATTATTTATTAGAGTTTAAATGATGCAGAGCAGCTTTGCACGTCGTTCATTCACCTCCAGACTCATCCAAGACTTTTGGAATGAAAATTCCTCTTCTTCCTTTTAAAGGCTCGTCGTGTAGGTCCAGTGATATTCAGAAGGTCAGTCAGATCAGCTGTGAATTCCAACAAGAAAAATAAAATCCAAAATATATAATATTCAGTCAACCTTTATTTAAACCTTCAGAAGAATATTAATAATAAAATGATAAATAACAGCTTAACCCTGTAAAACCCACTTTTACAAAAATACATGTTTTATTTTTTCTTATTTTCTATTATATATATATATATATATATATATATATATATATATATATATATATATATATATATATATATATATATATATATATATATATATATATATATATATATATATATATATTAATTAATATTATTTTTAGTGTGGCCAAACTTTTGACTGGTAGTGTATATATAATTATTATTTATTTGTTTTAGTTTTATTTATTTTATTACTTTATTTTTTTGCTCATTCTTTTCTATATTTGGGTCTCCAGGCTTAATGTGATGATAAACATTTAAAATAATGTGACGGAATTAAATAAATAATTAAAGTCATCAGTATTTATTTATCAAGCAGAGATTAAAACAGATGCCGACACAAATAAGAGACTTAAAAGTAGTGAAGAATAATCTGGATTTTTCTGGATAATATCTGAATAAATATCTGGATCCAGTTTAATTTACTTCATAAACTCTTTCTAGTTAAATATATTATTAAATATATTAATTTGCTGAAGTATTATTGTGTTAAATTCACTGATAACTTGTTAACAGCAAAACATTTCTTTAAAACTCTCAGTTCCCCTGTCACTGTGTTCATTTGTCCCTAATATAAAATATTTGCAAATTTAAACACTTTACAGATATAATTTCACATGACTTACCTCCTACAGGTGAAGGTCCAGAGGATAAATCAGACCCTTAATGGACGAACAGTTGGAATAATTCTGTAAAAATAAGACATAAAACCAAGTCATTTGGTAAAATGCATTGATCGGAGTTAAAATAATTTGCAGATTTACAAAAAACAGCAACAACTGAGCACTTAATAGTAAACATGTAGGAGCTGCTGAACGTCTGCAGCTGATTGGACGACGGTGACGAGATGACGAGGCGTTGGAGCTGATCCTGGTCGACCCTGCAGTTGATGTGATGGAGGTGTGAAGTGATCATAGCTCTGATCGCTGCCATGGACCCACTCAGGCTTTATCTCCTGAACAAACGCTGGTTTCTGTGGAGGAGAGAGGAGTTTTTGTGTTGTTTTTCCTGGGTGTCGGTCCTCCTGAGTGGGACCGTGGCAGCGACCTGCAGCGTTTGAAGCTTCTTGCTGCCGTTTGTTCCCTCACTGTTTGTTTCTGTTGTCGCTGTGTGTCTTTGCTGTTCCAGACGGTTGTACAGACGTTGATGTGCAGATTTTCTTCTTCTTCCTGTTGCTATGACGATGTTTTTAACTCTCCTTTCTTTGTGGAAGGCGCCGCCGGCTTCCTGCATGGTCCCCCGTGTGTTCGTCTGGGTTTTCTATATTCTCGCCTCTAAACATTTGTTTTCTGTTCAGCTGTGACCTGCTGGCTTCGTGTTTGTTTTTCTTTTGCACTTTAAAAAAAAAACTGGAAGCGGGAGGCGGAAACGTGAACCCTCCCTGGTTTGGTTTGAAAATAATCAGTGAGACGCACCTTTACTTTTCCTCTTAGTTGTGTTTGTTTGTTGTGAAGAGAAACAGAAGAGTGACGGAGGACAGAAGCCAGAACATTAATGTGAATCTATTTTCCTACATCGACGGAATAAACGACGTGACGTTCACTCGTTCTCTTGTCTCTTCTTTCTGCTGAACTTTTGCTTTTATATATATATATATATATATATATATATATATATATATATATATATATATATATATGTGTGTGTGTGTATATATATATATATACACACACACATATATATACACACACACACACACACACACACATATATATATATATATATATATATATATATATATATATATATATATATATATATATATATATATACATATACACACACACACAGAGCCTTGATGGCTCTGACAGGTTTATGTCCAGGGAAAACCACAAAGATGGTAAAAGTCATTTCAGGGCCAGACTCACTTTTCTGACCGTCCTGCATACAGTTGTCTTACTGAAGTGCTCTGCATCTCTGACATTATATAAAAAAACTTCCATTTGCAAAGAACCGCAGTGCAACACACAATATCTGCTGGGATGTGAGAGCATGACTGTGGTTGGTGATGTTGTAAATGTAAGGACGGATTAGGTTGTATGGAGATTATGGACTGGACGTGAAACGGTACCGCTCTAAACGAAAATTGTCCGGAAATGCGAGAACATCTATGCGCGGTCTGATAACAATCTCCTGACGAATATTTAATTCTCTGCACAGTAATTCTGCTCCTTCATCCACTGGATCGTTAATAAAAGGACATGACATTTATAGACGGCAGAACTAGACTTCGCCAAAACTCGCCAGATGAACGAATGAATGAGGAAATCTAATAGCGTGTGACTGAAAGAGGGCGGAGACAGAGAGAAACTTGAGGTTTACTGAGATAAACCTGGTCCTGACCAGGTTAGAGTCAGAGAGTCTGTTACTATGGTAACTGACCGAGAGTTTAAGTTACCTCTCTTTGTGAAACAGGCTAGAGTTACCCCTCTGTCTCTGGTTTGAGTTACATCCCTTTGTGAAACGGAAAACTCTGAGTTTCCCTCATTTCAGGGTTAACAAACTGCTTCGTGAAACGGACCCCAGAACTTATCTTCCTAAATGTTTCTGTTTATTTCCAGGTTTACGGGAAAATATCTCAGATCCTTAAAGTCCTCTCAAACTTTTCCACCTCGCTGTCCCTGCTTCCCTTTTACCCTCCACTATTCCACCTTTATTTTCTGTCATTTCTTTCCTTTTTTCTTTAATTTTACTGTCTCTTCATTTACTGTTTCCCCTTCCCTCCTTTGTTTTCTGTTTTTATCCTCCTCTTTCCTTCCTGTCGGCCACTTGGAGGCGCTTTGCTCTGATGTTTGAAGCAGTTTGGGCTTTAAAACCTCGTTTTCACCTTTTGTCGCTTTAAATTGTAGAGACTGGAGTTATACATAACGAGACAGATTAAAGGTACAACTAAAACAATGAACAAATATAACAAATAATCAATTATTTTGCAGAAATAATGAATGAGTTAAATAAAGAATCATCCAGCAGTTCTAACAGGAAGTAGTTTAATCCATAAATCTGGCTGTAGCTGTGTATAAAAAGTTGCTCAGAGTGTTTATTGAAGGTTTGGCTGATGAGGAGCTGAGTAGGAGGACGGCTGGAGTATTTTAGTCCAAACGGAAACAGAACCAAAACCAGCTGCTCCGTCAATGTAATGACAAACACCCTGGACATGATGCAGCCGTCTCTTCAAAATGAAAGCTTCAAGACTGAGAAGGAAATCATGGAAAACAATTCTCATCACAGCAGCTCAGATTCTTCACAAAGAATCCTAAAAATATTTAATAAACCATCAAAGAAGTAGAAAAATATTCACACCTTAGAGGGTGAAACCGGAATGGATTTAAGTTTCTGAAGAAATGCTCTCAGATGAATCAAAATGAAATGCAACTTATTAGTTTGTGGTCTTTTTGGGTCACATTTTCGTCACTTTTGTGGGCAAAAGTGTGACACTATGAGACCACAAAATGCTGTAAAACTATCAAAGTGTGACAGTACCTACCGCAAAAAGAAGTATCACAACTGTTATCAAGTGCAAACAACCACAGAGATGCAAAATGAATAAATGTTGACACAAAGCAACCATAAAAAAAACACACAAAGTTTTAAAACAATTAAAATGTGATGCAAAATGACTGCCAAAAGATATACAATAACTGTTGAGCTGAATCTCAGGAAATGGAACTAAATACTACACTTCCCAGAATGCAGCGGCAGCAGCAAAGAGGTGCTTGACATCTGATCAGTTATCACTGATTTAAAGCACCTGGGAAGGACTGGGGGAAGCTCAGTCAGTCAGCCAAACAATCTTCAGAAGAGAAAGACACGAGGAAAGAACAAAGAAGATCCAAGTCCACTCATGGATTCAGTCCAAAGATGCCAATGGTTGGTGAAATGTTTATTTGCTTTCTTGGTGATTTGCAATGTTTCTTGATATGGCCAAGTTCATGTTAACTGCTCACTGTGTGTTTGGTTAATGAAAGCCTGCAGCATTTACTCCATTTTTATGTCAAACGAGTTTGAATTAAGATGTTTCATTTTGAGTTTAAGTAACTTTACTAAAAATGTTGGTTATTCTTTATTTGGTTTAAAAAGGTTTAGGTGATTGATTCATTTAAATGGTTGTGACTAATATGTCAACTTTTTGGTTCTGTGTTTGATGGTGTGAACTTTGTTTCTCTGTCTTTAAAGGTTTACAACCTATTGAAATATCATGACTGACCAACTAAAAGGAAAATAAAAGTTTGAGTTGGAAATTTGAATTAAGTTGTCCTCGCGTCCTTTGGAGGGAAAGAGAGGTGGACTTGGCAATAACCAAAATGTCAATGTAAATAACCACAAACCGATGTAAAACAACCAAAATGTGACACAAAACATGTATATTGTATGTATATTTGTGACACAAATATGTAAAACAAGCAATATTAAATACAACTACCTGCAGAAAGATGTAAAATGACCGAAATTTGATATTTAATATATTTTATTTATATAGGACCTAATGATAATAAATTACACGAATAATTGGCTAGATTACCACTCATAAAGAAACTAGGCAGTTTTTGAATCTGCTCTGTGCTTTTATTTTGTAAACCTCTGCCGGAAGTCGCGGAGGTTTCAAGCTGCGGCACTTGACGGACGTTGCGTCACCGCTGCTTTAAAGCAGGCAGCGTCGATCCGAGCCGAGCCGACCCCCAAACCCGGAGCAGATGGACCGCTTCCGAGACTGAAAACCCGCACCGAGACCCGGATTAAAGGCGTGGACTGGACCCGGCCGCTCCCGGGACGAGAACCGGACTAAAGTCCCGAGTACGGGAGCTTTTCCAGCGGAGTGAGGACGCGTCGGTCCCCGGGTAGGTAGGTCCCCCTCCTTCGAGTTTCCTTCGTTCCGTTTTTTTTTTGCTTCGTTCCGTTCGTTCGGTGGAGCTAGCCGTTAGCCGTTAGCTGTCAGCCGTCGGTGCTGCTGGCGGGGCTCCAGTGTTAAATCCCCGGGCCGTGGGCCTGTTGCTGCCCGGCTCTCCTCCTCCTTCCTCCGGTTTGTTTTCATCAGGAGGGAGCGGCTCTCCTCCTCCTCCTCCTCTTCCTCCTCCTCCTGCTGTATTAGCTGTACAGGGAGCTATAACGGCTCCATAACGTTAATATTAGCGTCTGTAGTAACGCTGCAGTATTTTCTAACATATTACCCTTAAATATGTTTACATTATGTCTATATAATCCGTCCAATATCCTTCCTGTATGTCCTCAAAGCCACAACTTTATCTTTACAGCATCTATAATAACTCCACAGTATCTCTACAGTCGGCTATATTATCATTATAACAGCTCAATATAACTAATACTATCCTCTGTAATATCTTATCTCTAAAGTAATACCTCAGCATCCTACCAAAAAGATGTATATCAACCATAAATGACTATGAAGGTGTAAGATGACCAGCATTAAATGCAAATACCCAGAAAAAGATGTTTATCAACTAAGATGTGACACAGAATGATCAGAGACGTGAAATCAACAAGATGCAAAGCAGTCACATAAAGATGCAAAACCACCAGAAAGTGACACAAACCAAACACAAAAGCGTGTACAATAATCAGAACATAACCCAAAATCACCACCAAAAGAAGTAAAACTACTAAAATGAAATTAATGACCACAAACACATAAAACGAACAAGATTAAAAGCACAGAAAGATGTTAAATAATCTAAATGTAGCCCAAACTTACCACAAAAACATGTAAAAATAATCGAAATATAACCCCAAAGTACCACCAAAAGATGTAAAATAACCAAAATGTGACACAGAATGACCACAGAGACATGAAACGAACAAGACTTACACCGAGCAGTCACATTAAGATGCAAAACAACCAGAATGTGACGCAAACCAAACACAAAAACATGTAAAATATAAAAAATATGAACCAAAATTAGCACCAAATGATGTAGAACAACTCAAATGTGTTCGTAAATGACCACAAGATGTAAAATGAGCAAGATTAACAGCAAAAGGAAGATGCAAACCAACCAGAATGTGACGCAAACCAAAAAACACGTGTAAAATAATCAAAATATAACCCAAAAATACCACGAAAAGAAATAAAACTACTAAAATGGGATTGTCAATGACCACAAACACAAAACGAACAAGATTAAAAGCAACAGCCACAGAAAGATGTTAAATAATCTAAATGTAACCCAAATTTACCACAAAAATCTGTAAAAATAATGAAAATATAACCCAAACTTGCCACTAAAAGATGTCAAATAACCAGTATGTGATCTTAAATGACCACCAAGATATAAAACGAACAAGATTAAAGTAGACAGCCTCTGAAAAATGTCAAAAATAAACTATACAATGCGAACCAACCAGAAAAACCTGTAAAGTAATCAAAGTAAAATCCAAAATTACTACCAAAAGATGTACAATAACCAAAAGGTGATGTTAAGTGACCATGATGATGTAAAACAAACAAGATTAAAAGCAAAAGGAAGATGTAAAACAACCAGAATGTGACGCAAACCAACCACAAAAACCTGTAAATTAATCAAGAGATAATCCAAAATAACCCCTGTGTGACGTTAAACAGCCACAGGAAGAATTAACGCAATCAGAATGAAATCCAAACACACACAGATGTGAAATGATCAATGATCTACGTTATCTCAATAAAATGCACCCATTAGCTCTTTAATATCTTTATTATGTTTCTGTAGTTTCACGTATTTATCTCTCCAGCCTATCAGAACTCTGCAAATTTGTATGACCTCATCTACTGTTTGTAATATCTTAAATATTGAAATAATAACAGCTTTACAACAGCTCTGTCATCTCTAATATAGCTCTAATACGTCCGCTATATCTCACAATATAATAATTGTTTAGTATTATGTAATATCTGGAGGACATTTGTTGTTTTTTTGTATATTTTCACATATAAAACAATATATCAACTGTAATAGAATTAAACAGCACAAGTTTATTTTACAGATGTCAGAACCAAAGACACAAATAAATGAGAAAATAAACCAGAAAGAGCGTGCAACAAAGTAAAAGAAAATTACTGTTTACAGATAGAAGCAGAGGAATACGGGAGGAAATGGAAAGGAAACGGAAAAAGTCAGACAAAAAAATACAACAAGACAAAATATGACAAAAATGAGACACAAAATGACAAAATTGAGACGAACAACATGAAACAAAACAAAAAGAGACAAAAAAATGAACAAAGTTAAGAAGCGGCAGAAAAATGGACACAAACGAGACAAAAAATGACAAATGTGGGAAACCAAACGACAAAAAAGTAGACAACACAAGTGAGAAAAAAAACACAAAACGACAAAAGGAAGACACAAAATGACAAGAAATTAGAAAAACAACATCGAACAAAACAAAAAAGAGACAAAAAAATAGACAAAAAAGTTACAGTGACAAAAAAATGGACAAACTACAAAAACAAGACAAAAAAATTACATAAATGAGAAATGACAAACTATAACAAAAATGAGACACAAAACAACATGAAACAAAACAGAAGAGACTAAACATTGGACAAAAAAACCTTCCTAAGCGATTAAAAAATGACAAACGAGAAAGAAAACAACAAAAACATGAGACAGACAAACAAAAGTCAGACCAAAAAACAAGACAAAATATTACAAAAATGAGACACAAAAGAACAATGAACAATCTAGTATTTTACTTTCTGATCCAAACAACTTGTCATGGTCTAGAAATGATTTTAAATTTATAGTTTTACTAATTCACAATCTGCAGTTAATGTCTCTGGAGGACCGCTTTTGGCCCGCGGGCCTCATGTTGGACACCTCTGAGCTAAATGATGCAACTGTTTAACATTGTGTTGTTGCTGTGAGCTTCTGTTTGTGCTGTAAGCTCTGTGGTCGCTCAGCTGAGATGTTCTCCTGATGAACTTCACACTTTGGCCTGAACACGTCGAACCTCCATCAGTCAGAGAGACGCTGCGTTCACTGACAGTCGGTTCAAACCAGCTCCCCTCAACTCTTTGCTGCTTCGCTTCTGTTTCTGCTCAAATCAGAACTCTGGAAAATATTCAGATAAACTTTTATTCACGTTTCTCTGCTGCAACCCCAAGAATGTGATACATGAGGAAGATAAACTTTAGCTTGACTTTAACAGTAATTAGTTTATTCATCTGTTATTTGGTTTAGATTTTCATGTCCAGCGTTCTGTCAGAGTTCTTCTTTTACCACATAAAGATGTAAAATGACCAAAATTGAATGCAACTTATTAGGTTGTGGTCTTTTTGTGTCACATTTTAGTTGGTTTTGTGATCAATTGTGATTGTAAATTAGAAAAACTATAGATTTAAAATAATTTCTAGACCATGACAAGTTGTTTTGATCAGAAAGTAAAATACTAGATTGTTCATTGTTCTGTTGTTTTGTTTTACGCTTTTGTCATTTTTTGTCTTGTGTCATTTGTCTATTTTTTGTTTTGTTTTGTGTCGTTTTTCTCATTTTTTTGTTATTTTGTTTCTCGCTTTTGTCATTTTGCGTCTCATTTTTGTAATATTTTGTGTTGTTTTTGTTGGGTTTTTTTTGTCTTTTTTTGTCATTTTGATCCTCCAGTAAATCCTCTGTGGTTCAGTTCCAGATGACTAAATGTTGTGTTCCTTTGTCGACAGTCTGTGATCTGGAAGTTGTAATGTGGAAATGATAAACTGAGGCTGAATGTTGATGAAACTGAATTTATTTTTCTTCATAAATTTCAGGTTGTTCATGATGTTTAGTAAAAAGATAATTCCTGAAATGTGAACATTTTTGCACTAAAACAAAGGAACCATTAGGAGTTGTGGTTAATTATAGATTATTATTCTGTGGTTTTATTGGTCTGGTCCACTGGAGATCAGACTGGGATGAATGTGGAACCTGGACTAAGATGAGTTTGACTCTCCTGATCTAATCTAGTAAACACTACAAACTCCTCCATCCACATTAAAACTGTCCTGCAGGAGAGAACACCAGCGAAGAAGAAACCAGCCATACACTATTCCCGTTTCCATCGCAGCTTCAATTTCAGTTTTAAATTGCAGTTTTGTCTCAGAACCAGACATGTCATTGATCGATCGGTGAGTCGTTGATATCGGTGTGAAGTCGACATACTGATTCTCCACAGTTCAGACGTGTTTTTTGTTCCAGCAGCAGATTTCAATCTCGGAGCAAAGCAGAAACAGCTGCACGTTTTTAATCTGTGGTCCGGCAGCTCCGATAGAAACATGACAGCACACACTCCCTCTGTAAACACCGTCTCCATGGCAACGTGTGTGTGTGCGTGTGTGTGTGTGTGCGTGCGTGCGTGCGTGCGTCCGTCCGTCCGTCCGTCCGTCCGTCCGTCCGTCCGTCCGTCCGTCCGTCCGTCCGTCCTCCCTCCCTCCCTCCACCCACATCTGGAAGCCATCACACACACCAACACCCACTCTATCTCCACAGTGTGATGACATCATGCTCAGCTGTGTGCGATCAGCATCTCCTCTTCACATGGCGCTGATAATGATGTCACCAGCATGATGTCATCAGGGGGATTTTGGTCCTTAAAATCTGCAATAGTTTCGGTCGTCGGCAGTTTTTAGCTGAAGCACCTCAGATGTTTGGTCCATGCCGATGGTGCGTTCAGGACGTCGCTTTTTAGGTAATTTAAGAGGAAAACATAAACGGCTGCATTTCCTCAAAGCTGCTCCTCTTGTTTCTTTCAAGAAATCAGATTTTTCTAAATCTTGAATCTTCAATGCAAATAACGTACAAACTGACGAGTCTTTTTGTTTGTCTGGAGTCACAGACGAGTCAGTGTGGGAGCATCATCATGGAAACGGGAACTTTTTTATTTTAGTATCTCGCCATGGAAACAGAACCTTTTATTAAAAAGACTGTTAGAGAAACAGCCTTTTTGTAATGGTCATCGTCACGGAAACAGAACTTTTCATTCACCTCCTAACACCTGAGCTTTGGTTGGGCTGAATTTTAGATTTTTTTCCAGATATGTGGGATGAGGAGCAACAAATAAATATAATGATTGGATAATATCTGATTATTATGTTCATTATAGTTACATTATGTTAATATTAAATTTATATTATTATTGTTGTTGTTAATATTATTAATATTAACAATACACTCTTTTTGAAAAACAAATAATGTCCACATGTGCCAGATCCTAGGAGGACACAGAACCTTTTATTAAAAACACTGTTTACGGAAACAACACCTTTTATCAAGACATTGTCATAGAAACGGCCTTTTTGTAATCATCATCGTCATGGAAACAGAACCTTGCATCAAATGAATTGTCATGGAAATGGTACCTCTCATAGGCAGCGTCATGATGACAGAAAGGAAAACTGAATCGTTCATGAAAAACATCGTCGTGGAAATAAATCCTTTTCACTAAAAGCTTCATAATAAAAGCTTTTTAAAAATCATTTTAATGGAAACACAAACTTACAGAAAAAAAAGCATTGTCACAGAAAAAAAAAACTTTTAAAATAAGCATCATCATAGAAACAAACCTTTTTAAAAAAAATTCATCGTCATGGAAACGGAACCTTTTATGAAAGCGTTGTCATGGTAACGGAACAGAGGTGAGTGTCAGTAGGTTGATGATGCGAGAACGAGGAGAGGAAACATGAAGCTGGTAGAAAATAGAAGCAGGACGCCTCCTCCTGCTGCAATCAGTCACTGATGATGATGATGCTCATCACCTGCGTCACGCTGATGACACGCCGACACAAACACAACAGGGATGACTTCCTGTCAGGCCTCCTCACTGTGTTGGCGGGCTTTCAAAATAAGATGAATGTGGTTTGGGACGTTTAATAGATGAAAATAATGTGGAGACGAATCAGTAGTGGAAATAATCATCAGCTGCAGATACGCTGTTCATCCTCAGGAATCAGTTAACACGCATGCAGACGTGTACAGACTCTCCGTATGAGCTGATCCGTGTCGTGTTTGTGTGTTAGCGTGTTATGTAACGTCCTCCTGCCTGCAGCCAACCTGTAATCTCAACTGCACAGGAAGTAGATTAAATCAGACACTGCCAACCCCAGAGCTTCCTGATGTTTTAGACCAGTTCTCCCATGTTTATATTACATGTTAAAATTAGCGTGTGTGTCAAATGTAACGTGACTCTGATTGTATGATTGTGTAACTGATTCATCTACAGGTTGTTTTTGAAGGGTTTCCAACAGCGAAGGTGATTCTGAGAGACAGCAGAGTGTCTGACAGGAGATGAAGGAACCAGTAAAATAGCTGAGATGTGATGTTAAAATTACAGCCAGAGAGGACAGAGGTGTTGGAAACCAGACTTGTTGTCTTATAGGAAATGTTATGAGGAAGAGAAGCTGAGCCACAATAGATTTCTGTTCAGGAACCAACTCTGGAATAAACTGAAAATGTGTAGAAGAATCAAAGATGGTTAGAAAAATTCTACTGAATCTAGTTTAATGAGATATTTGGATTTTTTTTTTTTTTTGGGGGGGGGGGGGGGGGTTCTGTCTTTTTAAGAGTTTGGGGTTGACCATTGATAATTGCAGATATGGATATTTCAAGAACTGGACAGCCATAACAACATAATACATGCACACATGTAGAATGAAGCAGTTTTATTTCAATATCATGATTTCAAGCTTGGATATGTTTCCTGTTGAGACAGTGACAGATAAATGGTCCATGGACGGTTCAAAAGTTGGAAATCAGATAATTCTCTATGTTTTTATGGTTTCTGCCTGATACATGGCAGATTTTTTAAAGATTAAATGCATTTTGTTGATCCTTTTACGTGTCGTTGAGGATCCCGGTTGTTTTCTGTTCTCATTATCGTCAATAATTATGATTCAAATATTCTATATGGTACTAAATAGTTTTTTGGTGTTTCATAGCTCCCATGGGTAGGTGAAGGATGTTCATCGGTGGCACAGTTAGAGCAACCTCATATTTAAAATGGCTTTTTTCTGTGTAACAGACTGTTTGCCTGATGAAGGTTTAACACCGATACGTCGTGCTAATAAATGCGTATTTGCAAGTTAGACAGCATGCGGGAGTCTGATTTAATCTTGTGGATACGCTCGTCCCTCTCCTACCTCCTCATGGAATAGATGTGTGAAGTTTTATTGGCTCTTATTGAAATGTCTCAGTGTTACTATTCAGTCCCTCCAAGATTTCGTCTGTGTTTTTCCAGATTGTTGCGTCCCTAAAATGCCTGAATTCGTGGCAGTTTTTCTAAAAAATTGCGATGTAAATTTCGATGTTTTAAGCATATTTGTCGCGATGAAATTGCAGGAGACGGTTGCTAAAAAGTTGAATTTTTTTTAGCTTTTAAAACACATCTCAACATTTTAATCGACAATATTTCATCCTCCAACCAGAGCTGATGTGAGAACGTTCTTCCTGCACCACCTTTTAGTTGTAGGAGCTTCAGGAGAAACCAGCTGGACTTCTCTGGAAGACGTTTCAAGAAACGTCCTGGATGAGTTTATCTAGCTACGGGACCATGACAGAGACTTCTGTGGTCATTAATGACCTCCAGCCAGCACTAATTTCCAGAATAACCAGAGTGTTTTATTGCAGAATGACAGATTTAACCAAGTGATTCTTTATTTTTTCTTTTTTTTACAACAAAAGCGTCCGTGGTTAGTTCTTAATTCACAATTAGTTCTTTAATTCTGGTATCCAGTTCCTTGTTACATCCACGATTAGACAACACAAATAATACTAAAACCAGGATTCTCTGGAAGACGTCTCTAGAAACGTCTTCCAGAGAAGTCCAGCTGGTTTCTCCTGAAGCTCCTATGATCACAAGGATCTGGATGAGTTTAGCAGCAACGGGAACCATGACAAAGACTTCTGTGGTCGTTAATGACCTCTAACCAGTAGAAAAGTGTTTGTCAGTCGATGGTTTTCGTTTGTATTCCACCACAATATTTCACGTTTGTAAAACAGTTTGGCTCCGCTTTGGTGAAGAACATCAGGGAATTGTTTTTCACCGTCTTTAGCAGTAATTTTTGTTGGTAAATGAGAGACATTAGAATGGGACATGTCTGCATTGTCAGACCAGAAACAGGAAGTGAATTCGGTGACGTGCGTGCGTTACATTTGGGACTGCTATGATTGGTGGAACTCACGGGAAGCGGGACAAAAAAAGGGTCGCACAGAATTCATGGAGATTGGCTGAATTTGTGTTAATTCCTGCAGGGACTAATCTTCTATCCCCTCCTTTCTAGGCCTGCTGTCCAACATGGCGGACGCTGAGGTCTCCTTGTCTCCGGCTCTGCGGACGCTCCACCTCAGCTCCTCCCACTCTGCCCAGCCGCCTCCCCCGGCCTCCTCCTCCTCCCCCACCACCTTCTCCTGCCCCTCCTCTCCTTCCAGCGCCTCCTCTTCCTCCTCCTCTTCATTCTCTTCCTCCTGCTCTGAGAGCTCCTCAGACTGCCCTGCTCACCACCACCACCATCACCACCATCACCACCACCACCACCACCACCCACGGCCTCAGCTGCAGCTGCCCCCGCCCTCCACCAGCGAGCAGCCATCCTCCCCCAGCGCCAGCCCTCGCAGCTCCAGCCCCAGCGGCAGCATCGGCAGCACCGGCAGCCTGGGCAGCAGCAGCGCCAGCGAGGGCATCGGCAGCAGCGGCATGTCGAGCGGCGGCGACCCAAGAGGACCCAGTCCCCCGCTGGACGTCATCTCAGAGGACGCCATGGAGATGGACCTGGGGGTCGACCAAGGTAAGGAGAACAGTAGGAGTGGAAACTGATTATTAGCAATCTGATAACTGATATTTAGAACTGATTGACATTCAGAATGTAAATAAAAATCCTGGTAGTAAAATTCGAAACAAGAAAAGCCCTCAGAGAGCGCAGTACTCCGCCAAGACAGAAATTCCCTGACCTTGCACTGAGTACAGGTGTGTGTTCTGCATGTGTACGTTATGTACAGATTCCGAATCCTGTGACCTAAATATGTAGCAGGAATTGATGGGACTCAGAAACACCCCCGCAATTTAATCAGTTGTTCCTTGGATCATTTCTGACAGATAAGTCCTGATAAGTCCTCAGTGGTGGATTTGTAGTAGGATCACAATCAGCTGACGTCGTGTTCACTTGTTGTCATGGTTACAGTGATGCCGTGCCGCTATCTGGCAATGATACAGAAATCTTTAACAGATCTCCACATTTGTCCAAAATGATTGGAATATTCTCCAGAACTTGCTCAAAAAACCCTTTTTTCCTGTTCACAATCTGTCCAAAATGAGTTAAACATCTAGGATGGCTTAGAAGGGTTCCAAAAATGACTAAAAACAATAAAAACTCGTCCAGAATGACTCAAATCTGACCTCATAAAATAAGTATGTTCTCTACATGTCCAAATTTGTGAAAAATGACTTGAAATATGTGCAAAATGATGAGAAATTAATCAAATTTGTCCAGAACTTGCTCAAAAAATCCTCCTGAATTGTTCAAAACCTCTCCAAAATGAGTTAATGGTCTAAGATGGCTGAGAAGGGTTAAAAAATGACTAAAAATGGGTCCAAAATAACTTTAAAATGTCTTCAAACTATTAAAATCTTCCTTAAAAAGTAGGAATTATTCACAGGTACAGTTCTAGAAACATTCATGGTCCGGAGCGTGGTCTTTAACTAATCTGTGGATCCAGACTATAAACCACATCACTGCCAAAATCTAATCACTTGGTCCTTGTGTTATTTCTGACCTTCAAGGAAAAGTTCATCCAAATCCGTTAGTCTGTTTTAGTGTAATGTTGCTGACAGACAGAAGGACAAACGTACGCCGATTGTCACATAACTCCACTCCGTTCCTTGACTGAGTAAAACTTGTTTTTCTGACTTCTCATTTTCTGCTTCCAGTGATCGACCCTGAGGTGGCCCTGAAGGCCTGCCAGGAGGTGCTCCTCAAAGTGAAGCTGCTGGACAACAAACAACAACAGGACGATAAACAACAACAGCAGCAGTACGCAGACGTCACGGAGCGCTGCGGTCCTCAGTGGACCATCAACCCCGACACCAGCTCCATCAAAGAGGAAGACGAGGACGAGGAGGAAGGTCAGAAAGACGGCGGTTCATCCCGGCCGGACCCGGCGCCGCCCAATTCACGGCCGGAGTCTTCCTCGCCATCGTCGTCTAAACAGTCATGGCTGCTTCGCCTGTTCGAGTCCAAGCTGTTCGACGTTTCCATGGCAATCTCTTACCTGTACAAGTCGAAGGAGCCGGGGGTGCAGGCGTACATCGGTAACCGCCTCTTCAGCTTCCCCGACAGCGAGGTGGACTTCTACCTGCCACAGCTGCTCAACATGTACGTGCACATGGACACAGAGGTGGGAGATGCCATCAGACCCTACCTGGTGAGTCCTCACACCTGGTTCAGTTTACTCACCTAGATAGAAGCCTGAGGATAAGACAACCTCCTGTTTGCTTTATCTGTTTGAATAAATCACTTTTGCTGCTGCAGTAGAGAGACGAGGACAGTCAAACTCATCTTAGTTCAGGTTCCACATCCAGACCAGTCTGATCTCCAGTGGACCAGACCAGTAAAGCCACAGCATAATAACCTAGAAATAACCACAACTCCTAATATTTCTCATTGTTTTCGTGCAAAAATGTACATTCTGAAAATGTTCACATTTCAGGAATTAAAAAACAGAACACAAAAATGTCAAAAGCGAGAAACAAAGTGACAAAAAAATGGGACAAACGACATGAAACAAAACAAAAAAGAGACAAAATATTTCAAAAATGAGGCACAAAACGACAAAAGCGAGAAACAAATTGACAAAAATGAGACTAAGGACATGAAACAAAACAAAAAAAGACAAAAATTAGACAAAAAAAGTTACAAAGCGAAATAAAATAGACAAAAAACACAAAACAACAAAAACAATACACAAAACAATGCATAAAGCAAAACACAAAATGACAAAAATAAGCCAAAAACAGAAACAAAACTAAAAGGAAATGCAAAACGACAAAACCAGAAACAAAACAACAAAAGTCAGACAAAAAAACAACAAAAACAAAACTAAATATTACAAAAATGAGACAGAGCGACAACAGAACAATGAACAATCTAGTATTTTACTTTCTGATCCAAACAACTTGTCATGGTCTAGAAATGATTTTAAATTTATAGTTTTACGAATTTACAATTTTCAGTTAATGTCTTCTCTGGAATTTTTACACTTTGAGGGCCGGTTTTGGCCCACGGGCCACATGTTAGACACCCCTGGTGTAAAACCTTTCACTTGTTCTTAATTTATTTAAACCCTGTTCAAGGAGAATCAGGAACTCCTGCAGGTTAAACACTCAGAGTTCTGATTTCTTCTTCTGACCCAAACCCATACTGTAACACTCTCTGTAGTAAACTCCGTTAGATTTAATCACTGTCAGCTGTCATCATGTTTTTGTCCGTGCTCAAATATAAAACCAGCCTAATTTTTCTCAGAAAAAATATAATCTTATATAAGATAAGATAAACTGTATTTATCCCACAGTGGGGAAAGTTCACCATTACAGCAGTACAAGAATAAATAAGAAAAAAACACAGAAAATGCAAACTTGCAGAGAAACATGATATACAGATGATGATTTTTTATTTTTTATGTTTTTTAAAGAAGACTAAATACAGGAGGATGAGGTTGCATCAGTTATTGCACATAAGTAGGTGGAATGTAAGAGGAGAAAGTGCAGCAGTAAATGGAGGTAAACCAGTTTATAATGCAGCGTTGTAAAATCTGACAGATGTTGCTATAAAGGACCTGCAGAAATCCTCCTTGTTACATTATATTTATATATACTTCTTACTTCTATTCAACCTCTAGTTTAATTTTGGAATTCCCATCTGAAAAAACTTCCCCTAACTTTCCACAGCAGGGTCCCTGGTTCTAAAGCGACATTATTAACACACCTTGTGTTTCTAAAAAAAAAATACAACCTTACATTTGAGCTTTAGTTTAATTTTTGAAATTCCCCCCAGAAGAAAAAACCCAAAGTTTCTACAACAGGATCCCTGTTACTAAAGCAAGATGTTTCACCACTACAGCGTCTTTTCAACTGTCGTTCAAAATTGAAGTTTCACTTTCAAAGCAGAGAACAGGTTTAGTCATTTCAACTCTGTCTTACTTTATTTTTACCCAATTGAATGTTGATATTAGTGGTAGAAGAAGTAACTCCAGCTGTTTTATTCCCTAAAATCACACAGTACAAATACTGCAAAAGTCCTGCCTTAATTTTACACTCAAAAATGAAGAGTGAAACAGGTTTCATCAACACAATGTTCTGACATTCACCTAATATCTGTTCAAGGTGGAGCTTTTACTTTTTGAAACACATTGCATAATGTCTTATTTTGTGACTGTGTCCACAGTGTTGTGATCATTCCCATCAACACAACGTTAGTGTTTATATAAATTAAATTTAAATACAGTATGTATGAGAAAATAAAGCAATCTTTATTCTGTTCTTAAATTGTTTATTTTTTCTCTTTAACAGACAATCAAACAAAACAATTAAAAAGTACAGATTAGAATGCTGTTAAAGTACCAGATTGATAAGTACTATGGTTAAATTCATCCCCATCCCCAGTCTGAAGCAACACAACTCCTCACTACAGCTGTTTTTTGTAACAACATTAATACAAATGATACAAAAAATGTAGTCTTACGTATGACCTCACGTCTTTCTTTGAAGTTCTTGCTTGAAATGAAACCCCAAATTTTTCCCACCTTGTTTAAAATCAAACATCTAGTCTCATATTTGAAGCCAACCCTGGTTTAGAGACATCTGGGAGGACGTTGAAGGTTAAAGCGTGTTCAGAAGCTGAAGCTGACTCTGTTGTTATTGCTCTCCATCCCAGATCCATCGCTGTGGAGGCAGCATCACCTTCTCTCTGCTGTCGGCCTGGCTGTTGGGCGCCTACTCCTCCGACATGCACATCTCCACCCAGCGCCACTCCAGAGGCACCAAACTCCGGAAGCTCATCCTGTCCGACGAGCTCAAACCTCCTGCTGCTCCGTCCGACGCTCAGCGGTCCGTTTCCGTCTCAGAGAGCCCGCTGTCCTCGCCGTCCCACCGCCATGGACACCGCAGGCACAACAGCAACAGTGTGGAGGCCTCGTGCACAGCCAGCCACGCCCCTGAAAGGCCCGTGCACGGGGAGGCGGAGGTGTTCGTGTCTCCGTCCAGGAGGACACACCAAAGATCCAAGTCAGACGCCACCACGGTGAGCAGCGGGCCTGGAGCCGGCCTCCGACGGACGGGAAGCAACCCGAAAGTGGAGGCCGTCCATGAGGAGGTGAGGAGCTCGTTCACTGTCGTAAATCTAGTGTTGGCAGGAGGAGACTCAGGTGGGTCCAGGTGGCTCCTTTTACCTGTAAACCTGGGCAAAAATCTGCTGTCACTTGTTTTTTCTGTTGTTGCTGCTGTTTTTGTTGGTTTTGCTGTTGATGTTTCCGTTGCAGCTGTTGTTTTTGTGTTTCTGTTGTCTGCAGTTGTTGTTGGTGAAATTCCTGTTGCTGTTTCTATTGGTGTTGCTACTGTTATTATTTCTATTGGTGTTGCTGTTATTATTTCTATTGGTGTTGCTGCTGTTATTATTTCTATTGGTGTTGCTTTTATTATTTCTATTGGTGTTGCTGCTGTTATTATTTCTATTGGTGTTGCTGCTGTTATTATTTCTATTGGTGTTGCTGCTGTTATTATTTCTATTGGTATTGCTGCTGTTATTATTTCTATTGGTGTTGCTGCTGTTATTATTTCTATTGGTGTTGCTGTTATTATTTCTATTGGTGTTGCTGCTGTTATTATTTCTATTGGTGTTGCTTTTATTATTTCTATTGGTGTTGCTGCTGTTATTATTTCTATTGGTGTTGCTGCTGTTATTATTTCTGTTGGTGTTGCTGCTGTTATTATTTCTATTGGTATTGCTGCTGTTATTATTTCTATTGGTGTTGCTGCTGTTATTATTTCTATTGGTGTTGCTGCTGTTATTATTTCTATTGGTGTTGCTGCTGTTATTATTTCTATTGGTATTGCTGCTGTTATTATTTCTATTGGTATTGCTGCTGTTATTATTTCTATTGGTGTTGCTGCTGTTATTATTTCTGTTGGTGTTGCTGCTGTTATTATTTCTGTTGGTGTTGCTTTTATTATTTCTATTGGTATTGCTGCTGTTATTATTTCTATTGGTATTGCTGCTGTTATTATTTCTATTGGTGTTGCTGCTGTTATTATTTCTATTGGTGTTGCTGCTGTTATTATTTCTATTGGTGTTGCTGCTGTTATTATTTCTATTGGTATTGCTGCTGTTATTATTTCTATTGGTATTGCTGCTGTTATTATTTCTATTGGTGTTGCTGCTGTTATTATTTCTATTGGTGTTGCTGCTGTTATTATTTCTGTTGGTGTTGCTGCTGTTATTATTTCTGTTGGTGTTGCTTTTATTATTTCTATTGGTGTTGCTGCTGTTATTATTTCTATTGGTGTTGCTGCTGTTATTATTTCTATTGATGTTGCTGCTGTTATTATTTCTATTGGTGTTGCTGCTATTATTTCTATTGGTGTTGCTGCTGTTATTATTTCTATTGGTGTTGCTGCTATTATTTCTATTGGTGTTGCTGCTGTTATTATTTCTATTGGTGTTGCTGCTGTTATTATTTCTATTGGTGTTGCTGTTATTATTTCTATTGGTGTTGCTGCTGTTATTTCTATTGGTGTTGCTACTGTTATTATTTCTATTGGTGTTGCTGCTGTTATTTCTATTGGTGTTGCTGCTGTTATTATTTCTATTGGTGTTGCTGCTGTTATTTCTATTGGTGTTGCTACTGTTATTATTTCTATTGGTGTTGCTGCTGTTATTTCTATTGGTGTTGCTACTGTTATTATTTCTATTGGTGTTGCTGCTATTATTTCTATTGGTGTTGCTGCTGTTATTATTTCTATTGGTGTTGCTGCTATTATTTCTATTGGTGTTGCTGCTGTTATTATTTCTATTGGTGTTGCTGCTGTTATTTCTATTGGTGTTGCTACTGTTATTATTTCTATTGGTGTTGCTGCTGTTATTTCTATTGGTGTTGCTGCTGTTATTATTTCTATTGGTGTTGCTGCTGTTATTATTTCTATTGGTGTTGCTGCTGTTATTATTTCTATTGGTGTTGCTGCTGTTATTTCTATTGGTGTTGCTGCTGTTATTATTTCTATTGGTGTTGCTGCTGTTATTATTTCTATTGGTGTTGCTGCTGTTATTATTTCTATTGGTGTTGCTGCTGTTATTATTTCTATTGGTGTTGCTGCTGTTATTATTTCTATTGGTGTTGCTGCTGTTATTATTTCTATTGGTGTTGCTGCTGTTATTATTTCTGTTGGTGTTGCTGCTGTTTCTGTGTTTCATTCAGTCCTTGCAGACCCAGACTCTCTGCTGGCAGAGAGCATTTTGATTGGCTGAGAGCCCTGTATAGACAGAAACAGTCCAACAGATGTAAACTGTAAACCTCTCCTCTTTGCTGCTTCTCCTCCTGCTCATATCTGATCTTATCTTCATGTTTTGACAGTTGAAAGAGCCTCGGCTTTAAAAAGAAAAATCTCTTCTCTGCTATTGAACTTCTGAACCCCAGATGAAGAAAAGCTGCCGTGTTTGATTTTGATTCCGATGTTTCCTCAGCAGAATAAAAGAGAAAGTTCAGAGCTGATAAAAACTGAATGTACAGCCGAGATAAAAACTGAACTCCACAAAGACATCCAAGATACTTTTCCAGACGTCTGTGCAGTGGTGGGAACTACATCCACAGTTTGGTGTTTTTTATTTTTTATCTGACACCTGTGCTTACTTAAAGATTTTCCTGACGAAACATAAGACCAGGATCATAAAACGATGCTTTGCTGCTCAACACTATCTAAAGTTTCTCCACCTCTTCCAGATAAAAATTGAAATGCACTCACGAACTCAGCTCAGTTTGAAGTTTACATCTGGAATTTCTTCAAGACTTCCATCATTCCCTCCTTTACAGACTTCTGTAATGTGTTCAAGACCCACTAAAATATCTCCAAGCACCATCAGGCCTTTAAATATCCTTAGAGACCTGGAGAACCTTTTAAGAACCTCTAAAAAACATCCAAGAATCTCTGACACCTTTGAAGACTTCTGAACCTTCCACAAGGATCTGCAGAACTTATCAGAAGACCTCTAAAACCATCTCAGTGACATCAGGAACTTCTTTCAGACTCCTGCAAACACCTCTGAAAGCTTCTTCCAGATTTTATTTTTTTTTACATAAAACATCAGGCATCTCTGGAACATCATGAAAGCCTCTAAAGACCTGCACAATCAGGCAACTCTGAAGCCCTTCAAGATTTCTGAAACCTCCACAAGAACCAGCAGAGCTTGTTCCCAAATGTTGAGCTTCTTTAAAACTTCCAAAGCCCCAGCGTGTCGCCTGTCAGCTGATGGCAGTCAGGAGTGTTTTTCCAGATTGTTTTTTACGATCGACTGATGGTTGAAGCTTTAAACTCGACCAAAATATCCATATTCAGCTGTGATGCTGATATGAAGCACAATAAGTATGAAGTTCAGTCCATGTGGAAACTCTTCTTCCTTCCTAATTCATCGTTCACATAAAACAGGAGAGTTAAATTCATCTTAGTCCAGGTTCCACATTCAGTCCAGTCTGATCTCCAAAGGACCAGACCAGTAAAACCACAGCAGAATAACCTAGAAATAACCACAACTCCTAATTTTAATAACAGGTATCTGTAACTGAACTACTTTATGATCAAAACAACAAAAATGAGAAAAAAGACAAAAAAACAAAAAAAGAAGATAAAATATTACAAGAGACACAGTGACAAAAGCGAAACAACAAAGAATAGACAAAAAATAGACAAATGACATGACACAAAACAAAAAAATGACCAAAAAATTCAAAAGCAACAAAAAATAGACAAGCAAGACAAAAAAACCCACAAAATGACAAAAACGACACACAAAACAATGAATAAAGTAAAGCACTAAATGGCAAAAATAAGTCAAAAAACACGAGTAAAAAGGAAACACAAAACGACAAAAACATGAGACAAACGACAAAAAACAACAAAAACAAGACAAAATATTACAAAAACGAGACACAAAACGACAAAAGCGACAAAAAATTAGAAAAACCACACGTAACAAAACAAAACGATTAAAAAAAATGGACAAACGACAAAACCGATACACAAAACAACAAATAAAGCAAAACACAAAATGACAAAAATAAGTCAAGAAACACCAGCGAGACGAAAAGGAAACACAAAATGACAAAAATGAGAAACAACACAACGAGAACATAAGACAAACGACAAAAAACAACAAAAACAAGACAAAATATTACAAAAACAAGACACAACAACAAAAGCGAGACAAAGACACAAAACGACAGAAACGCTACACAAAACAATGAATAAAGCAAACACAAATTGACAAAAATACCACACAAAACGCCAAAAACGAGAACAAAATGCTAAAAAATGAGACAAACCACAAGAGACAAAAAACTCACAAAGTGACAAAAAAAAATTGACAAATGAGACAAAAACTTACAAAACAACAAAAGAACAATGAACAATCTAGTATTTTACGTTATGATCCAAACAACTTGTCATGGTCTAGAAATGATTTTAGATTTATAGTTTTTCTAATTTACAATCTGCAGTTAATGTCTTCTCTGGAATTTTTACAGTTTGAGGGCCGGATTGGACCCTCTGGAGGACTGCTTTTGGCCCACGGGCCTCATGTTGGACACCTCTGATATAAAACAATGAGGTTCGATGGAAAATTCCGTCTGTCTTTGTTTCTACCGGAGGACGGATCAGTCGATCTCTTTTTACAACAAGAGTGAAGTTCAGAGAAATGTGAGACGAGGAGGCGAAAGATGAACCTGGATATTTGACTCCTCGTCATCCTGGTGGACGGGGAGGGTTGCCGTAGTGACAGGGAAACGAGCTGAGGACAGGAAGTGAGGAGGAGGAGGAGGAGGAGGAGGAATAGGTGCTGGTTTCAGATTTGAATATAAACGATTCCTCTCTTTCTCTTGGAGGAATCACACATTTGTCTGTTTAAAAAAAGAGATCATTTGATCGTGGAAGTGCGTCAGGTTATCTTTCTGCACGTGTTTTTCAGCTCTGGGCTGTTTTCTCTCTCCAGATGACTTTAGCTGCAGCTCCTCCAGGGTTTACTCTGCAGAATCTGGGTCATGTAAATATCCCTAACCCTCTTTCCTGCCTTTGATTTGCACTGAAACGTTTCCATGTGTCGGGCTGAGGCTGTAGCCGGTCTGGTTCTGGGTGGGGGAGGTCGGTTTAACCACGTGATGCTGGACTAGCTGCTGGATCATATGACGACAGTCTGTCCTCGTCTGACCCCACCGAGTCTCTCGTCTGGTTTCTGTCCTCTGAACTGTTGGGACTAGTTTACATCCACTCCTACTGATTACAGGCTGAAGACCTCCAGATAAACTAACACTCATAAACAGCTTGGTTTGTGTTGGAGTTCTGTTTAACGTCGGCTGTTTGTTCGCCTACAGAGGAATTGTTAAGTTGCTGAAATTATGGTCTGGTTAATAACATAAATGATTAAATACTATAAAATCTAAATGCCTCATGCTGCTGTTGACAGCAATAGAGCATCAGTCAGAAGTTTAATATGTCAAAAAACCTGCAAACACGAAAAGAACAGAAAAGAATTACAACGGTAAAGGATTATGAGTCCATGGACCCCTGGACAGGACAAATAAAAGCTCCTCACCCTCTATTTATGACAGACATAAAACAACTACTAGCAATGTGCTTTCACTGTTTCTGGTTATGTTTTGTGGTCATCCTGTGTCTTTTTGTGGTCATTTTGCATCTCTTTGTGGTTCTTTTGTGTCTCTTTGTGGTCATTTTGTATGTCTTTGTGGTTCTCTTGCATCTTTTTGTGGTCATTCTGTGTCTCTTTGTGATTGTTTTATGTCTCTCTGTGGTCATTATGATTTCTTTGTGATTGCCTTCCATGTCTTTGTTGTCATTTTGTGTCTCTACTGGGTCAATTTGTGTCTCTTTGTCAATGTTTTATGTGTTTCTATGGCCATTTTGTGATTGTTTTCCTGTATTTTCGGTCTTTCTGTGCTCATTTTATTTAATTTTATTGATTTAATGTTTCTTTGTGCTTTCTGTATGTCTCTTTTGGACAGTTTTGCTTTTGGAATCTTGTAACTGAATTCTGCACAGGTTCTGCTGACATTTGAACCCTGGGTTTGGCCCCTGTCGGCTGGCAGGGATGCACTGAAATTCATGGCTTCATAAATTAATGTGTGTTTTGTGGAATTAATCAAAGGTCTTCATTTAAATTCTCAGTCAGCAGCTCCATCATGTGTTGTATATGCGGAACTTTTTATTTTTTGCTGTTGCTTGGCTCCTGAATCTCACTGAAGGTGTTTTTCCTTCTGCCTCCTTGCAGCCGGAGCGTCTCCGTCCTCAGAGGGAGTTCGTCAAGTCGCTGCTCTGCATCGGGAAGCGTCTGGCCACGCTGCCCACCAAAGAGCAGAAGACCCAGCGGCTGATCTCAGAGCTGTCGCTGCTCAACCACAAGCTGCCGGCCAGAGTGTGGCTTCCCACTGCCGAGCACCAGCACCACGTCTGCAGGGTTCCTCACACCCAGGCCGTGGTCCTGAACTCCAAGGACAAGGTGACCGAACCGCACCGTGTAGGTGACTGTAAACACCAGATAGGACTGTTCACACTCAGACTCTAACCTTCTCTCCTCCTCCAGGCTCCCTACATCATCTATGTGGAGGTCTTGGAGTGCGACAGCTTCGAGACGTCTCCTGTTCCCATCCGGATCCCGGAGACGAGGATCCACTCGGCTCGTTCAGCAGAGAACCTGGACTGTGGTGCCGTGGCTAACGCTAACAGCAGCGGCAGCATGACGTTGGAGCACAGAGCAGGAAGTTTCTCCACCGTCCCGAACTATGACAACGACGACGAGGCGTGGGCGACTGACGACATCGGGCAGCTGCAGGTGGAGGTATTTACATTTTTACATCAACTTTATGTGCTGATTTACATCCCAGTGACTCCTCCAGTGTATCCAGTATCATCCTGAAGGACAAAACCGAAGTTTTTGTGTGTTTTGCAGGCAGAAGCTCAGACCAGCAGCAGCGACAACATCAGCCAGTTTTCAGTCGACAGCATCACAAGTCTGGAGAGCAAAGAGCCGGTGTTCATTGCTGCAGGAGACATCAGGTAGACACACTAAAGATTAACACAGGGAAGCTTTTAGCAGCTGGAGAGACAGATGTTTACCACCTCTGGGACCAGACGTTTACCACCTCTGGGACCAGATGTTTACCACCTCTGGGACCAGATGTTTACCACCTCTGGGACCAGATGTTTACCACCTCTGGGATCAGATGTTTACCACCTCTGGTAGAGCTACGTAACACTGCTGCTGAAAACAACTAGACAAAACATAGACTAGCCATGACTCATCAGTGAAGGATTTCCTTGCTTGCAAACGCTTTTCATCAAACAAATTGAGGGGGAAAAAACATAAATCATAATTTTTAAGTAGTAGTTTCGAATCTGAGGAACAGTTTAATGACTCTTCAGATGGTGTGATTTTGTTGCTAGCAGCTAGTTTTACTAAGAATAACTCCGCAAAAGCATAACGGCACAGCTGTTTTATCCAGATTAACATGATAAAAGACTAGGAATAGAATCTTGAGAAACCACAGAAATATATGCTTATTAATTTTGTATCAATCGTTTTGTTACTTACATCTAGTTTTACTGAAACCAACAGACCAAATAAACAACTAGAGCAGCTTTTCACCAAATTTAAACTATAAAGGACCAAAAATGGAACCCTGAGGAACCCCACCACTGGTGAACAGCACCTTAAATGAAGAATTATCACAAAAACATGCAACTGTAAAGGATCTGAGAAACCCCACAGCTATTTACCGAAGCTTTGAGGGAACGTTTTCTGTTGCTGGCACTTTTTAACGAAACCAACTGGACCAAAACCAAATGTAAAACACCTTAATTTAAGCTGAAGCTATAGAGGACTGAGAGTTATCCATCCCTGACACTAAATATCTCCATAGAGAAGAATCATTGAGCTACTGATCAACAGTTTGTTTGCCTTTTCTTACCTCCTGTGAGGATGAAACCTCTCTGTAAGGTCATGTTGAAGCCCTGAACCTTCTGTTGTCTCCATCCGTCTATCACTGTTCCAGCTCTGATCTTCGTCTCTGTGTTTGTGGTGTTGCAGACGCCGTCTGTCAGAGAACCTCGCCCACACTCCCACCACCTTCAGGAGGGACCCCGAGGACCCGTCGGCCGTGGCCCTCAAAGAGCCCTGGGAGGAGAAAGTCAGGTGGGTGAGGGAGGGTTAAAGAGGAAGCTCCTCTGCTGCTTTCTGCTGCAGCGGTCCTAAGTCCTCCTGTGTTTGTGTCCAGGCGGATCAGAGAAGGATCTCCGTACGGTCACCTGCCCAACTGGAGGCTGCTGTCGGTCATCGTGAAATGTGGAGACGACCTGAGGCAGGAGCTGCTGGCCTATCAGGTCCTCCGACAGCTGCAGGTAGAGACACACCTGAGCTACCAGCACTAGGACCAGAGAGCAGCTCTAACTAATGATATCTGCATAGAAATACTGTTTGATATTAATGCAGTCACACAGCAGAAGGTGGAGCAGTCAGAGTGTAGACCAGGGGTGTCCAACATGCAGCCCGCGGGCCAAAAGCGGTCCTCCAGAGGGTCCAATCCGGCCCTCAAAGTGTAAAAATTCCAGAGAAGACATTAACTGCAGATTGTAAATTAGTAAAACTATAAATTTAAAATCATTTCTAGACCATGACAAGTTGTTTGGATCATGAAGTAAAATACTAGATTGTTCATTGTTCGTCGTTTTGTGTCTCATTTTTGTAATATTTTGTCTTGTTTTTGTTGTTTTTTTTATCTTTTTTTGTCTGGCTTTTGTCGTTTGTCTCACGTTTTTGTCGTTTTGTTTCTGGTTTTGGTCGTTTTGTGTTTCCTTTTTGTCTCGCTTGTGTTTTTGTCTTATTTTTGTCATTTTGTGTTTTGCTTTGTTTTGTGCATTGTTTTTGTCATTTTGTGTTTTTCTTGGTCTCGTTTCTGTCGTTTGTCCATTTTTTTGTCACTTTGTAACTTTTTTGTCTTTTTTGTTTTCTTTTGTGTCATTTGTCTGATTTTATAATTTTATATTTTGTCTTGTTTTTTGAGTTTTTTTGTCTGACTTTTGTCGTGTTTTTGTCGCTTTGTTTCTCACTTTTGTCATTTTTTTTGTCTCGTTTTTGTCTTTTTTATTGCTTTGTAGCTTTTCTGTAAATTTTTTTGTCTTGTTTTGTTTCGTGTCGTTTGTGTCATTTTTTGTCATTTTGTGTCTCATTTTTCTAATATTTTGTCTTGTTTTTATTGCTTGTTGTCTTTTTTTTGTCTGACTTTTGTCATTTTGATCCTCCAGTAAACCCTCTCTGGTTCAGTTCCAGATGACTAAATGTTGTGTTCTTTGTCGACACTCTGTGATCTGGAAGTTGTAATGTGGACATGATAAAATGAGGATGAATGTTGATGAAACTGAATTTATTTTTCTTCATAAATTTCATGTTGTTCATGATGTTTAGTAAAAAGATAATTCCTTAAATGTGAACTTTTTCAGAATGTACATTTTTACACTAAAACAAACGAACTGGTTGCTGGTGTTCCTCTATGAGTGTTAGGAGTGGATGTTATATAACGGGGCAGCGAGCATCGTGTGCTGCTCTGTTCTACCAAGAGAAGATCCATCACTGAGCCTCGTTCCCTTTTATTTTTAGATAGAAACAAGGAGCCTGATTAGAGAAAATCAACTCCAACCGCTGCAGTCTGAGTGTTTACTAAACTTTAAACCTTCATTCATTCAGCTGTAACCATTAAAACACCCATCAAACAGGAGTTTATTTACAGACCTGTGACTGGAATCACACAGTCTGATCATGGCTCTAGTCCTTTATGGGGAAAAAGTGTCAGCTTTAAAAGTAAAAACCTCAGGCATGTTTTTCTTTAAAATAATCACCAAAATTACACAATTTATTAGTCAAAAACTGCAAAAATAGAAATAATTGTCAGATTTTCCACTGTTCAATGGTCATTTGAATTTAGTTAGGAATATGATCCAAATCTAAGCTTGAAATGACTGTTTTATTAAAATCACATAAAAAAAAATTATTTAAATGTCAGTAACTTGTAGAAATCACAGTTCTGTCGTTGCTTCAACTGAACATACCCAAACCAGTAAATATTTAAAAAGAAATCCTTTATTTATCTGCAGATGTGTTTAGTGTAGCGTCAGTTCTCCACAAGTCACCAAAGTATTCACATTGATTTTATTTTAGACACAAAGACAGAAAACAAACAGACTTCTTGTTCCCTAATCCTGATCTGATGATTGACCTGATCTGTGTTTGTGTCCTCAGTCCATCTGGCAGCAGGAGAGAGTTCCTCTGTGGATCAAACCCTACAAGATCCTGGTGATGTCTTCAGACAGCGGCATGATCGAACCCGTCCTCAACGCCGTCTCTCTGCACCAGGTACCGTTCGCTTTTAGGCTGGGTTGCATATTTGTGGCATGAATAGAAATAATTCGGTTCCTCACAAACATTCCAGGGACAGATTAAACCCAGCAGAGTTTCAGGATGCGGCTGAATTACTCTGAGATGACTTCCCACCAATTCTACAAGTCCTGGTGTCCCTCAGACATTATTTCACTAGAGGTGTCAACCAGCTGCTTGTAGATGGTTGATTAAAATTTAATAAAGCCAACTTTTTAGATGTAAACTGAAATTAAGGAAACAGAATACAGCAGTCCCTTGCCATATCGCACTTCATTTTTCGTCATCTCACTGTATCGCAGATTTTTCACTATATCGTGTGATTTAGCTGTATATAGGTATTTTTATATATTTATTATTGTGGTGAGCTGCGTTGAGGAACGCCATAGAAAGGATATCTGCCTTTTATGCCCTCTGCAACTGGCAGATGCTTTTATTTTGACACACAGAGAGCAGGAAGTAATCAAACACACTTCGCACTCACGGTCCCGAAAACAGAACACTGAACCAAACTAACTAGGCTGACTAAACCACAATAAAACACAAATACTAATAACACTGGAACACTAACATCAACCACAATAAGACATTTAAACCCCCAACACCCCGAACTCCCATGATGCATTGCAGCACCACAGTTTAGTCTTTATTTTAGTTATTTTTGCGGTAAAATAAGCATTTTCTAGCTTAAAGAATTGAAAACAATATAAGAAAATACTAAAAATACTCATTGAAACATATTAAAAGAATATTTAATGGAAATAAAATGTGTAGCGTCCAGCGCTGGGCTCTGATTGGCTCAGAGACCATAGCATCAGTCTCCTCTGTCTCCTGTATAGCAGCATTCAGCATCTTGTCCATTTCACAGACGTCTGATCACTGCATAGCATTTATTCTGTGGTGTGTGTGGGGGATTATAAAGCCTTAAAATAAACATAAATAATAAAATAAACATGGTCACTACTTCGCAGATTTTCGCCTGTAACGTAATCCCCGTGGTAGATGAGGGACCTCTGTAATTTCTAATTGTGCAACACAACTCTGCTTAGTTTTAAACCTATTTTTCATTTTAAATCATGTTGTACTCAAATCTGACTTGGTTTAATCTCACATTTAATTATTTTCTGTTAGTTCTGCCCAACCTGAAGGTGTTTAACTGAATCAGACGCTCTATTTCATGTTGTATATCCCACATCTAAAACCTTCTCAAGCTGTGTTTGTTTTACGGTTTTCAGGTATTTTTACATTAATCTGCTTTTTCCTGCCTGTCAGGTGAGGAAACAGAGTCAGTTGTCGCTGCTGGACTACTTCCTGCAGGAGCACGGCAGCTTCACCACCGAGGCCTTCCTCACCGCCCAGAGGAACTTCGTCCAGAGCTGTGCCGGATACAGCCTCATCTGTTACCTGCTGCAGGTCAAAGACAGGTGAGACGCCATCTGGTAGCTGCTGCAGGTGGAATTAGGAGACACAAAGTGACCACAGAGAGATGCTAACTATCACACAGAGCTGTAAAGCAACTATAACGGCTGTGATCTGTGCAGACACAACGGGAACATCCTGCTCGACTCTGAAGGACACATCATCCACATCGACTTCGGCTTCATCCTCTCCAGCTCTCCTCGCAACCTCGGCTTCGAGACGTCCGCCTTCAAGCTGACGTCAGAATTTGTGGACGTGAGTAAAGACAGATGTTTTTTAGTGTCAGAACTGAAGAGGCGTTTCAGGTCCAGCTGCCTTCGTTTTAAAGAGTCCTTTCTAACCTCTACTGTCCTCCATATAAACCCGTGAACAGACAGGAGCTGCTCACCGACCATTCTGCTGCTTTTAACAGCACCAATTTACCAAATGTGAACAGATACAGAGAGAATAGCGCCATCTACTTGCAGCTGAAGCTCTCCTCACGCCTTTAATCTGTGTTTCAGGTGATGGGTGGTCTGGACGGAGACATGTTCATCTACTACAAGATGCTGATGCTGCAGGGTCTGATCGCAGCCAGGAAACACATGGAGAAGGTTCTGCAGATAGTGGAGATCATGCAGCAAGGTAACACACCTGGATCGTCTTCATCTGCAGCTTTAATCGCTTTCATTTAAAGCTGAATAGCCTCTGCTGTAAGCAACACAGAACCAGGTTTAAGGATTCAAATGAGGAAGTAGAAATAAATTCATTTCCGCTTTTATTTTCCTCATGTATTAATAAAGACATTACCTGGCTTCTAGTCCACCAGGAAATGAAATTTCAGGTTTATATTTCAAGCACAACCATAGAAGATAAGAGAACTTCTGTGCAGCATGTTACAATTTGAATGCCTTTAATCATAAAAAAGATAAAATTCATTATTTTGTTTGTTTTGCAAAAATGGATGAAAAAAGCATGACTAGACAAACTATAAATATCTCACTACTTATATTTTCTATCTGTTCTATACTTTTTTAAAATATCCGTTATATAATCAACACTGCAACTTTCAGTTCAGTAGAAAAATGACTGAATATTTGTCACTCAACCACTGATCACAACAAAGTCATTAGTTGTGCCTTGGTTGCTCCGAGAAGCACAGAGTTTATTGTTTTTACAGAAACAGTGTATTTTAGATGAGTTGTAGAATAAAGTGAGTAGTCAGAAAGTTAAAAATCACATGAATCTGGCTGCTTTTATGGTTTCTGGCTAGTAAATGGTGTCATTTGGCACCTTTTTTAAAGACAACATGCCTATGAACACTTCTTTTTTTTAAAGGAAAAAGCTTCGACAAAAGCATGTGAATAAAAACATTCTACATCCTGTTTATCCTGAACATCTACATCCAGAACCAGCAGCTGTAGCTTTCTTAAAGTCAGTAGAAATGCTGCAGGTAACCAGTCTGATCCTCTGTCCTGAGCTGTTATAATTTATTCATTTATTATTTTATTAATTCTTTATTTTACCAGGTAAGACCAGTTTACAACAATTTCTCATTTCCAATGATGACCTGGAAAAAGGGCCTCAGCAGGAAGAAAGATAACAAATAAACAGTATATATACAAAAAGGACCCAGGTGTTTAAACAGAGATTAAAAACAGCCTAGATTAATGCTACAGTTCAGTGAAAACAGTCAGCATGTCAGTGGTCAGCTTGGGTCTGCTGCTGCTTCTGAGCAAACATGGGAAGAGATGACAGTTTCAGAGATTTTTGGAGGGAATTCCAATCGATCGCTGCAGCAAAATGAAAGGAATTCCAGCCAAAGACAGTGAGAATCTTTGAGATAGAGAAAGTTATGATCACTGGACCTCAGGAGGTCGTTGTTATGGAGGTTGGGGAGGTATTGAGGTGTCTTCTCTGATAGGGTCTGGTAGATGAGTAGACGCCAGAGCTGGAGTCTCCTGGTGTAAAGGGAGGACCAACCCACCAGTTGGGAAAGGTCACAGTGGAGGGTGGAGAAAGGCTGAGTGATGGAGGACATCCAGCCTGTTAAGGGCCACTTAGGGGCCGTTTTATAGATGACATCACCATGGTCGAACATGGGGAGGATGGTCTTCCTCACAGATTTGTAGGTCAACAGGTGGCATCTAGTTCTCCCCTTCCAGATCAGAGTCTTCCTGGTGGTAGTACCAGCGTCCCCCTCTTGTCGACGTGTCCTTCTTTATTTTTGCCCTCCAGGGTCCCACCTGCCCTGCTTCCATGGCTCCAGCACCATCCGCGGCCTGAAGGAGCGTTTCCACATGTCTCTGACAGAGGAACAGCTGCAGCTTCTAGTGGAGCAGCTGGTGGACGGATCCATGCGCTCCATCACCACCAAACTCTACGACTCCTTCCAGTACGTCACCAACGGCATCATGTGACCCGGGACGCCTCGGACACGCCGTTTAGACTCTGTGATTCTGATGGAAAGCAGGATCTGAACCGACGGGATTTACTGGATCTGAACTCGCTGGTTCTTCAGATCAGATCAGCTTTCAGTCGTGATCTCGGTAAATTTCTGGAACTTTTCCGTGTCGGAGAAACACTAACCGGGCTGGAAGCATCACGGACGTTCAACGCGCTGCTGCCTGCTACTAAACAAACTCATCTAACAGACGGGATTCTACTGGACTCGACTCTGAACCAGCCGCTGGTTTTAGGGATCCTTCAGTTTCTGGATCAGTTTTGAAGGTAAAGTTGCTGCTGAGAGCAATGGAGGACCAAATGTTGTCACTCGTTGAGCTGAACTCCCAGAATCTGCTCAGTTAACGACCAAACTAGCAGACAGCAGAGCTCAGTCCTCCTGTTCAGCTGCTGCTTTCAGGCTCATTGTTGTGTTCTGGTCCTTTTCTGACGGTCACGTGACCTGTCCTCAGCCAATAAGGAAAGATTTACAGTCCAACTCTAACATCAAATGAAATCCTTTTATCTCCAACAAGCTACAGATCTGAAGAACAAACTAACACAATTGAAGCTAATTTATCAACCAGTTTACTAGAGAACAAAATAGAGACTGAAATGACGACTCAACAGATGTCAGCCCTCTGAAAGCTCATCTTTAACCTCAGAATTATGACATCTTTACAGTTTCCTCCAAATTTAGAAAAGATTTAAGCACAAAGAGCTTCGTCATCATCTCACTGCTTTCAAGTTTGCAAGAAAATTTAATGACCAGATTTAATCGTCACCCTGTGGAAAACTGCTATTTATTAATGAACAGAGAGATTAAATCCTCAGTAAACCATCAGTTTTATCTGTTCAACCTACATGAGAGCAGCTCGTTGCTTCACATCATGTTCTTTCAGCTCCTGTAGAGACCGAAGGAATTTATCTGTATGTTCTTAAAGAACAGAAACAGTAGATAGAAAAAGCACAACATGAACTCTGTGTTCTTTTCTTCATATCTGTTCTCTGGACGTTCAGAGGAAAAATCTAAATGGTTTAGAAAGTAAGAGAAATGAAATGTTTTTCTAGTTTTAATGGTGTCTGAGACCAGTTTGACTTCCAGCAGGATTCCTGGACGCGCTGAATTTCTTTCATTTTCACCAGACATTTATCACAACTTCTCATTAGAGACAATTCTTAACATCTTTGTGAAGTAAAACATGCAGAAGATCTCTAAGCAACTCATTCTAGAAGAATATGAGCAGCTGAGTTTCTGTCAGCCTCAGCTGGACTGTAAGATTAATGCAGACAGACTAGTAGCATGTCAGATGCATCCTAAATGAGTCTTTGTTTTATAATAGTTGTATAAAGGGGTGCATCAACTAACTAGTTTGTTTCTTTGCACAACAATATTTCCAGCATGACGAGTTAAATATTATCGTTGCTGGAAACTCTGAATCCAAACATTTATTGTCAGACATTCATCTGAATAGTTGTTTTCATGTAAAGCAGATTTAACAGACCTTTAAGTCACTATTTTATTTTATATACAGTGAAGCCCGAAATTATTCATACCCCTAGCAAATTTGGACTACAATTACTTTTATTCAACCAGCAAGTTTTTTTTGATTGGAAATGACACAGATGTTTCCCAAAAGACAATAAGACGATATAAAGAGGCATCATTGTGGAAAAACTAATTTCTCAGCTTTTATTTACATTTACAAGTAACTTTAAGTTAAAGTTTACTTGGGGTATGAATAATTTCAGGCTTGACTGTATATGGCGAAGGGCAAGTTGTTGCCTCCTAAAGGTTCTATTTTGAGGTCTTTAAAGTGCCCCGAGACAACTATAAATAAAATTAAAATCAGCATTTTTATCAGAAACATGAACGTGATCAGTGTCTGGTGAAAACTAATTCAGCACTTCAGCTCCTTTAATCTGTTTAACACATTTGTTTGCTGTCATTTTAGGTCCGAGTTGAATTTCAGAGCAGATTTTCTGTAGTTGTAATATTCCTGTCGAACTCTCAGTGCTCTCGCTACCAGAACTCCTCTAACAGGTCGGATCCACTCTGAGCGAGAAAACGACTGATTTTCAGCAGATTTATGCAAAAACCTCCCCCTCCCTGTTCACCAGCTGTTAGAACTGAATTCATGTGAGTCTCTTAACGATGTTTGTCTATTTAACGAACGCTTCCTCCTCCCTGATTGGCCATGAGATACATTCCTGTGATACACGCGGCTAATCGGGAGAAGCGGCTCTGTGGATTGGCTGAATGAGAGCGAGGCACTCTGAAAATTCATTTTTGATGATGGGTTTCCTGAACATGTGAATGTTTTCTGGAATAGTCCACTAAAACTAACGTTCTCCTTCTGAGACCGTCTCAGTGTTGACGAGTGAAACCCTCCTGAGGATGTTGGAGCTAACGCTGTAGCGCCGTGCAGTGGCTTTATTCCAGTGTCCGACACGTCAATCAATCAATCAAAGTTTATTTCTAGAGTCCATTACAGCAGCCCAAAAGGTGACCAAAGCAAGAGAGCAACTTAAAACCAATAAAAATAAACAGCAACAAAACATCCATCTCAAAGCTAGTACATAAAATAAACCATCACCATGCCGCTCGGTATTAGCAGCCGTTTTAAACAGAAAGGTTTTGAGTTTTGTTCTAAACAGACCCTGGTCCTGATGCTGGAGCTGGTTCCAGAGAACTTCGCGTCACTCCAGGGTTTATATTCTGACCTTCAAGCAGACGCTGATCAGACGACCTCAGAGCTCTTTTTTGGTCCCGTAAAGTTAAAAACTCGGATAAAAAAGGTGGAGAAAGACCGTTAAAAGCTTTAAAACCAATCAATCAAAGCTTAGAAAGACTTCTGGACTGGAAGCAGGTGGAGATCCTAAAGGCCCGGGGTGTTTGTTAAAAGATGCTGCAGCATTTTGCAGCAGTTGCAGGCAACTGATGGACGACTGGAGGCGCTAGTATAAAGAGCAGTCGTCCCGTCTGGAGCTGACAAAAGCAGGAATGGCTTTTTGAAGGTTTAGAACAGTTTAGAAAACGCTCAACTTTGGCTAAAAGACATAGTTGAAGAAACTTGCTTTGACTACTGGGTCAATTTGTTTGTTAAATTTCAAGTCTCTGTCAGAAACCAACCCAAGATTTTTAACTGTTGGTCTGAAAGTCCTTGAACCAAAACCCCCAAACACAATGCAATCAGTTTATTCCTCAGTATTGACATATCCACTGAAAATACAACATTTTTCCTCGTGAAGTATTTGTTGTATGCTTGGAATATCACTTCACTTAAAGTACTCTTAAGGTGCTGCTATTAGACTAGCTAACATCTAGTAGGCGGCAACATGTTGGGCTCATTAACTCACTAACGGTTTGTCCAGGTTTTTAAAACAAATACAGCTAGTTAGTGAGCAAGATAGTCACTGCAATACTACACATTAAGTAATAAATACACTTAAAGATGAACCATAGTACAGCTAGCTAACGATGAGCTTCTGATGCAATTATTGACGCGTTATCTTCTGCTCACTTTTGAAATAAAACCTGAGTTACGAGGAAAAAGTGAACATTTTACTTTCGCAAGGAATCAACCTGAACAGCGGTATTATCGGTAATATAGGATAATTACCTAGCTGAAGCTAATTTTAGCAGCTAGTACATTTTTCTGCTGTAAGTTCAACTCTGAGGCAGAAACTAATCAAACTGGAAATAAAATGTCATTTTATTGTATACTTGTCATTATTTGCCATTTTAATTGATCAATAGTCTGTATTTGTTCATTAGCCATTAGCGTGACTTGGCTAAAATGTTGGCTAACTTGTTCTGTTTTTCTGTTAATTCTCCACAAACCAGTAGGTTTTAATGGAAGTTATTTATTCTCGTTCCAATGTGGGTGAATGTTAGAAACCAAAGTGTAACAATAACTAACTAATTAACAGCAGGATCATTAGCCTATGCTAGCTAACGTGAAATCTTAGTGATCAGCTATCTATCTCTTGTTATTATGATTATTTTTCTGAACTCTACTTCCAGTTAAACTTTTTGCCTAACTTTTAATCGTAGTTTATTTAGTATTCTTGTACTTTAACGCGTCATTAACTGCAACGGGAACGACAGTTGGTTAGCGATTAGAAGCTAACCTGATTGGAGCAGAAGCGTCTCGCTGGAATAAAGCCACTGTCTGGTGTCGCCGTCACAGGGTTGATGATATGTACAAATGTTTTCTGAATGTTTTGACCACTATTATTGAAGGAGAAGCACAGATGCGTTGTTGTACAAACAGCATCATGTTACCTTCTGCTAACCGTTAGCCTGCTACTTTATCTGTGACTTAAGTTTACCAGACGAGCAACTTAAATAGCAAATGCTCTTCTTTTTTTCTGTTTTTATTTTTCCATGTGCGAATATGTAAATGAAGTGTGTGAAAATCGATGCCTTTAGACGTACAGAAGGTACAAACTCTTATCAATGCAACAGGAGGGACGACGATGTTCGGACCTCAGAAGTGCTTTTATATCCGATGTTTGACCGCTTCAGGAACGAGTTTCAACGCCTAAACGTCCTCCTTGCTTCGATATATTTCACTTTGACAATAGAAATGTTTAAGCAATGTCATTCATTTCCACTATTAACTGGGAAAAATCGCAATAAAGCTAAAATATTCAGTTCCTCCAGGATTTTGTCGCTGTTTTTTCCAGAATTCTAGGCAGCTTTTCTAAAAAATATGTTTTAAGCGTATTTGTTGCGACGAAATTGCGGGAGAAAACTGCTAAAAAGTTGCAATTTTTTCAGCTTTTCGAACACGTTTCAACATTTTAAGTGACAAAATTTTTATTCCTCCAACCAGAGCTGATGTGAGAATATTCTTCCTACACCACCTTTTAGTTGTAGGAGCTTCAGGAGAAACCAGCCGGACTTCCGGAAGCTGGTTTGCGATCACCAGGACCTGGATGAGTTTATCAGCAATGGGGAACCATGACAAAGACTTCTGTGGTCGTTAATGACCTCCGACCAGTAGAAAAGTATTTGTCAGTCGATGGTTTTTGTTTGTTTTCCACCACAATATTCCACGGGTGTAAAACAGTTTAGCTCTGCTTTGGTGAAGAACATCAGGGAATTGTTTTTCACGTCTTCAGCAGTAATTTTTGTTGGTAAATGAGCGACATTAGAATGGGACACGTCTGCATCTTCAAACCATAAACAGGAAGTGAATTCAGTGACGTACGTGCGTTATGTTTGGGACTGCTATGATTGGTGGAATTCACGGGAGGCGAGACAAAATTGCGGAAAAGTTGTGTTAAATTCACAGAGATTGGTTAAATTTGCGTTAATCGTTGCGATCATAACGTCTGGAATCCTGGAGGGATTGAATAAATAGCCACTAAAATGTTCGTTCCTGACTGAAGTGTGGTGAGGAAAACGCTGCAGTTTGTTGAAAATCATCCCTGCGACTAAAAACCTTTCATTGCCTTCTTTCTTCGTTCCATCAGCTCCGAACACTTTCAATGTGAAGAACTCTTTAAGTGCATTTATCCTGAATGAAAAGATTCCTGTCATTTGTAAAATGTTGTTTTTGTTAAACTTTTGTAGGTACTAAAATTGTAACTCTAAATCCATTACAGCAGCCTTTTTTTTTTTAGTTTATCGAATCATTTCAGATAACTGAAACAACACGATACTTTAGCGGCAGATGCTAACGACGCTAACATCACGAAAAACTTTTCACTGTGTGAAGAAAAATGACATGGAAACACTTAGTGTGATTTCTGAGGTATTTTAGAAGCAGCATCATCTCATGAGGTGAGAGGAAGCGGAAGACAGGATCGATTCGAAATAACAGTTTGAAAATGTATCCAAAACTATTATCCGTAAAGGCTGTAATTTCTTGACACTTTTGACCATATTTGAATATTAATCAGTCCTGTCTTCCAGCTCCTCCTCGCCTCGACTCTCAGACCCAGAATGTAAATCTGCATCTCTACATGAAGAAGCAGATTCGTCCACGTTATTTCGTCCCGTAAAGATCAGCTGACAATCAGAAGCTGCTGTTTGTCTGCTGAACTTTTCGATCATGTACAGAAAACATTGTCCAGTCTGTCACGTCCCGACTAACTGCATGGCAACTCATCCAATAAATCTGAAACCTGGTTCTCATATGGACTCCTGTGGTTTTTAAGCTTCGGCTTGCAGGGTTGAAGGACGGAACACCAGAAGATATGAAGCTAACTAGTAAACTGATTTGAGTTTCTATGTTGATGAGATGATTGTGTTCAGGTTTACCTCACGAGTTCAGTTTGGTTCCTTTAGTTCAGCTGCTTTCTTAGAACTCTGTTGGTCTTCGTTTGGTTCTTCTTAGTTCTTTAATTCAGCAGCACCGACCAGCTGTGATTTCTTTGTGTTATCACAGTTTTTTGGGTTAGTTTCGTCACTAAACAATAAATTACATGATCCAAATATCTGGTTTTTGTTACTCCCAGCTGACACTAGAGAACTGGGATGAAACAGACTCAACAACCTGGATATCAACACACAATAGAAATCTGAATGTTAACACACAAAACTGTAAATATCCTGAATGTTAATACACGAAACTATAAAAATCCTGAATATTACTACATTAAACTGTAGAAATCCTGAATATTACTACTTAAAACTGCAAAAATCCTGGATGTTAACATGATAAACTGTAAAAATGCAGAATTTTTCCACATAAAACTGTCAAAATCATGGCTATTAACACGTAAAACTGTCAAAATTTGGAATATTACCACATAAAACTGTAGAAATCCTGGAAAGTACCACACAAAACAATTCTGAATATTACCACACAAACCTGTATAAATCCTGGACATTGTGACGACCCTCCACCTGGACACCAGGTGAGTCTGTTCAGGGGTCCGTTTCACGAAGCAGGTTCAACAAACTCTGAGTTTAACCCTGAACTCTGAGTTGATCTACTCTGAGATAGAAAACTCTGAGTTTTCGGTTTCACAACGGCTGATTTGAGTTGGTTTAATCAACTCTGAGTAGTTTCACCCGGAGTTAAGCGCGTGCGCCACAACTCTGAAAAGCCAGTATCAATGGAGCGCCGATTCGACGAGTCACCATGGCAACGGGGAAGCGGAGGACTACATCGCTTGAATTGGAAATCTTAATGCGCTTATATAGCGAGTTTGAACACGTTTTTAGAAAGAAGTGCAGCACCTGCAGCTGCAAAAGAGAGGGAGACGGTGTGGGAGAACATTGCTGCCTGGGTCAATGCGTAAGTTTAAATCACAATAATATTACAGGAAAACTGTTTGAATAGTAGCCTATTAAGTTATTTCATTTAGGTGCAATCCCGCAGGGGAGAAGCTTAAGATGAAATATAAAAACATTTTTAAAACAGGTAAAAAGTCGGCATAATCTCATGGAGCTACCTCATTTTGATCATGTTTTACATTGTAAAGTAGCCTAAATATTAAGTGGTTGTTTGACTGTACAGTGGTTTTATTCCACACACAGCCTAAATGTCTGCATCCATATCATGTTCTGTTAAATAATTAAGTCTATTTAAACTAACACAGACTTCTACTCAGCCCACTATATATATATATATATATATATATATATATATATATATATATATATATATATATATATATATATATATATATATATATATATATTTTTTTTTTTTTTTTTTTTTTTCAAAATATATATATAGATAGATAGATAGATAGATAGATAGATAGATAGATAGGTCGATATTTTTTAAGCATGTTCATACAAATATTTATTTCTCTTTTGTGTCTTTTTTCTTCTTTTGGCCCAACAGATTCTGATGGTGTTATCTGCTTGGTGGAGCCCCTTCACACCACAACAGACCTTGTAACTGTAAGTAGGCAATACTCCAAAGATTTAGCCAAATGGTAGTTTAAGTCCACTGAAACATATCAGTCATCTAGGATGAAGAGGATGAAACTGTGTCTGCTGCCTTTACAGAGGGGGATCCAGAAAGGCATACAGAGGTATGTTACTGATAGTTCTCTTCCCATTCACATTTCTGAACATTCTGGTGGAATATAGAGTGTGACATTTAGCCTACACTGAAGTATTGCACATTCTCATCCTTTTTAACAGAGCATGGCTGGACAGCAGCAGGATGCTTCCTCAACTTCCACTGCACAGATTGACTCAGTAAGATGGATGTTCAGTAAACACCAGAGGTTCAGTCCATGGAATTCATGTGCAACTGTATCATTTAATGTCCTCTATGTATTCCCAGTTACCAGTAAAACAGATTTACAAACTGCACTTGCTGACAAAAATCCAAAAAACAGATACAGAAATGCAATACTTGGACCACCAGATTAGGAGGGCAGATCTGGAAACTGAAATACTGGAGCACAAGTTAGAGGTGGATGCAGGTCACAGGTGAATTATGTGAACTACTGGAACATGAACTAAACTAGCTCTTTTATTTGTAGGAAATAAAGAAGACCAAATGAAATGTATGTAATGTGTTTATTTCACTGCTGTGGTGGTGATGATGGAGACAAACTCTGCAGTGATTATTGCATATGGTGTCTCTGACTGCTCTGCTGTCCTGGATAGCTGCAGGTGGATGAGGTCATCATCTGGGTCTTCAGTTTGTAGGGCAGGGTGTTGCTCTCCTCTAATAGTGGTAATATTATGAAGAACAACACATGCCACAATAATATCACAGGCCTCTCAGGAGTCACCCTGAGGTGATGTAGACACTGGAAACAGGCTTTCAGCAGGTCTATGGTCATCTCCACCCAGGCTCTCATCCTGCAGTGAGCCTGGTTGAAGTTCTGTTGGGGGCCTGGTTCAGGGTCAGGGTATGAGGTCATCAGCCTGGGTTGGCATGGTAACCCCTGTCACCCAGCAGAAGGCCATCAAACTCTCCTGTAATGTATACTGGATACATTAGAGTATATTAAAGGAGGAAGACAAGTGAATTATATTGTGAAAATCTTTAGGCTGCTTCCCACGTTGCAGTCTGTTGCTCACATTAGACTCATGATAAATCCTCTAGTCATGAACAGATCCAGGCCACTTGGCCTCCACATTAGAAATGATGTATGCAGCATCACATATGATCTTGACAGTGCAGAGAATGACAGATGTTGAACTATGATGCAATCTTTAACATTGTGAAACCGTAGTCAATCTACCTGTAACCTACCTGCACATTTATACTGTGAATGGACTTCCTGTTCACATAATCAGCTTCATTATGTGAGGGAGCTTTGATGGGGATGTGTGTTCCATCTATGCAGCCAATCACACTGAGAAATCCTAAAAGAAATTAAAGTTACTAATCCCAGTCTGAGGTTGCAGCACAATGTCATTAACAGAATATGATTTAAAATTAATTTGACAGATCTCTACATCATTCACCTGCAATCCTGTGGAACTCCTCCTTGATGGCTCTGACAGGTTTATGTCCAGGGAAAACCACAAAGATGGTAAAAGTCATTTCAGGGCCACACACACTTTTCTGACCGTCCTGCATACAGTTGCCTTAAGTGCTCTGCATCTCTGACATTATATAAAAAACTTCCATTTGCAAAGAACCGCAGTGCAACACACAATATCTGCTGGGATGTGAGAGCATGACTGTGGTTGGTGATGATGTAAATGTAAGGATGGATTAGGTTGTGGATGTAGATTATGGACTGGACGTGAAACGGTACCGCTCTAAAAGATAACTGTCCAGAAATGCGAGAACATCTATGTGCGGTCTGATAACAATCTCCTGACGAATATTTAATTCTCTGCACAGTAATGCTGCTCCTTCATCCACTGGATCATTAATAAAAGGACATGACATTTATAGACGGCAGAACTAGACTTCGCCAAAACTCGCCTGACGAATGAATGAATGAGGAAATCTAATAGCGTGTGGTTGAAAGAGAGCGGAGACAGAGAGAAACTCGAGGTTTACTGAGAAAAACCTGGTCCCGACCAGGTTAGAGTCATAGAGTCTGTTACTATGGTAACTGACCGAGAGTTTAAGTTACCTCTCTTTGTGAAACAGGCTAGAGTTACCCCTCTGTCTCTGGTTTGAGTTACCTCCCTTTGTGAAACGGAAAACTCTGAGTTTCCCTCATTTCAGGATTAACAAACAGAGTTTTCACTAAACCTGCTTCGTGAAACGGACCCCAGGAGCTGAGGGTCATCAGCTGATTGAGTCACACCTGGGATCAATTAGATCAAGTGGCTCAAACTGCATAAAACCTCCGTCACCTCCAGCGTCTGGCTCTCTGACAGGAGCTGCTTCCTTCTGCAGCTCCTGGTTTGGGGTCTTTAGTGCACCTTGTTGGTTTGGTTTGGTTTGCGTCACAATAAAACCTTCTTTTAGTCCCAACACTGTTGTCAGAGCCAAGTTGTAACAATATTAACATGGAAAACTGTAAAAATCCTGAATATTACCACACAAGACTGACAAAATTCTGGATATTAATACATGAAACTGTAAAAATCCTGGATATTAATGCATAATCCTTTGTTTCCCCACTTTGTGATTTTTCTCTTTATTATTATTAATCTTTCCATAAACCTCCATTTGATGTGAATAAATCTAAAGTCCAGCCACATGTTCTCCCTGCTGTGAGCCAGATCTGATTTAAGAGTTTTAAATGAGCTTTTTCCTGTAATCTAATCCTGATTTCATATCAGTCTGTTCTGATGAAAAAACACAACCGCAGTCGAGTTTAATTGTAATCAGAATTCATTTCTACAATGAACCAAACACAGTTTTATCAAAAACGACTCAACAGAAACTCTGTACAAACATGCTGGAGAAGAGACGAGGTCAGATCAGCATCAGGACATCTTCTGGAAGACGAACACCAGGTAGATACCTGCACAGGGGACACACAGTCTTAGTTTGAAGTGATTTTAAACTCTGATCTGGTTCATTTATCCACTGAAACTGACTGTTAGAAGCTGAAAATCTAATAATTCTTGTTTTTACAGTTTCTGGCTGATAAATGGTCACTTTGGCTTTTGTTTTTCAACAAACACAAGAGAAAATATTACTTAATATAACTGGCACAAAACAAAAGCGAGAAACAAAATTAGACAAATGACATGAAACGAAACAAAAAGAGACAAAATTAGACCATAAGTTACAAAGCGACAAAAATGGAAAAAACGAGACACAAAACAACGAATAAAGCAAAACACAAAATGACAAAAATAAGACAAAAAGTAAACAAAAGGACAAAAATGTGAAACAAAATGACAAAAACATGACAAAAAACACAAGCGAGACAAATAGGAAACACAAAATGACAAAAACAAGAAACAAACAAAAGTCAAATGAGCTGAACTGTATATGAATAGAAACTTACTGGTTGCTTCCCACTCAGACCGGCTGAGAGTTCCCTGCAGACAGAAAGACAGACAGACAGAAAGACAGACAGACAGACAGACAGACAGACAGACAGACAGACAGAGAGTTAGCAACAGATCAGACTAAAGCAGGATGAAGCTCCATCAGACTAAAGCAGGACGAAGCTCCAGCAGACTAAAGCAGGATGAAGCTCCATCAGACTAAAGCAGAATGAAGCTCCATCAGACTAAAGCAGGATGAAGCTCCATCAGACTAAAGCAGGATGAAGCTCCATCAGACTAAAGCAGGATGAAGCTCCATCAGACTAAAGCAGGATGAAGCTCCATCAGACTAAAGCAGAATGAAGCTCCAGCAGACTAAAGCAGGATGAAGCTCCATCAGACTAAAGCAGGATGAAGCTCCATCAGACTAAAGCAGGATGAAGCTCCATCAGACTAAAGCAGGATGAAGCTCCATCAGACTAAAGCAGGATGAAGCTCCATCAGACTAAAGCAGGACGAAGCTCCATCAGACTAAAGCAGAATGAAGCTCCAGCAGACTAAAGCAGAATGAAGCTCCATCAGACTAAAGCAGAATGAAGCTCCATCAGACTAAAGCAGAATGAAGCTCCAGCAGACTAAAGCAGGATGAAGCTCCATCAGACTAAAGCAGAATGAAGCTCCATCAGACTAAAGCAGAATGAAGCTCCATCAGACTAAAGCAGGATGAAGCTCCATCAGACTAAAGCAGAATGAAGCTCCATCAGACTAAAGCAGAATGAAGCTCCAGCAGACTAAAGCAGGACGAAGCTCCATCAGACTAAAGCAGGATGAAGCTCCAGCAGACTAAAGCAGGACGAAGCTCCAGCAGACTAAAGCAGGATGAAGCTCCAGCAGACTAAAGCAGAATGAAGCTCCATCAGACTAAAGCAGGATGAAGCTCCAGCAGACTAAAGCAGGATGAAGCTCCATCAGACTAAAGCAGAATGAAGCTCCAGCAGACTAAAGCAGAATGAAGCTCCATCAGACTAAAGCAGGATGAAGCTCCAGCAGACTAAAGCAGGATGAAGCTCCAGCAGACTAAAGCAGGATGAAGCTCCAGCAGACTAAAGCAGGATGAAGCTCCATCAGACTAAAGCAGGATGAAGCTCCATCAGACTAAAGCAGGATGAAGCTCCATCAGACTAAAGCAGGATGAAGCTCCATCAGACTAAAGCAGAATGAAGCTCCATCAGACTAAAGCAGGATGAAGCTCCATCAGACTAAAGCAGGATGAAGCTCCATCAGACTAAAGCAGGATGAAGCTCCAGCAGACTAAAGCAGGATGAAGCTCCATCAGACTAAAGCAGGATGAAGCTCCAGCAGACTAAAGCAGGATGAAGCTCCATCAGACTAAAGCAGGATGAAGCTCCATCAGACTAAAGCAGGATGAAGCTCCAGCAGACTAAAGCAGGATGAAGCTCCATCAGACTAAAGCAGGATGAAGCTCCATCAGACTAAAGCAGGATGAAGCTCCATCAGACTAAAGCAGGATGAAGCTCCAGCAGACTAAAGCAGAATGAAGCTCCATCAGACTAAAGCAGGATGAAGCTCCAGCAGACTAAAGCAGAATGAAGCTCCATCAGACTAAAGCAGGATGAAGCTCCAGCAGACTCACCACTGGAGGTTTAACTCCGCCTCTGCTGCAGTGCTCTTTAGCATGGAGGTACTCTTCTCTGCTGTCCGAAGCCTGCCGACCTCCGGCCTCACAGGGAAACGGCTGCAAAATACCACAAGTATACCATGTAAAACACCATAAAATACTACAAATATACCACATAAAACACCACAAATATACGAAGTAAAACACCACATAAGACACCATAAAACACCACAAATATATGAAGTAAAACACCATAAAATACCACATACACACCACATAAAACCCCTGAATGACCCTGTGTGTCATCAAAAGACTGATCCCTGGATACTTCACCTCCAGGGCCATCATCTTCATCATCAGGCTGCGATGCTGCTCCTTCTTCACCTTCTCCTGGAAGAACTCGGAGAACCTCTGCTTCAGCACCAGACGCATGTTGTAGCGCTTGGCCATGCTGGTTTAGACACACAGAGGAGGAGTGACGGTTCGGAACAGACAGCGGATTTATTTAAGACTGAATGAAAGCAGATCTTACTGCTCCAGCAGAGGGAAGTAGACGAGGAACTCAGGAACGTTGACGACGTCCTCCAGGCTGAAGTGATACTGGCAGCCGAACAGAGGGTAGGATCTGGACTGGAAGGAAACTTTAAACACCTCGTTACCAAACGACAGAGAGTCCGACGCCTCCAGACGCTTCCTGTGGAGAAAAGGAGGAAAAAGCAGTGATAGAGAAGTTCTAAACCAGGGATGTCCAACATGAACAAACAGTCCTCCAGAGGGTCCAATCCGGCCCTCAAAGTGGAAAAATTCCAGAGAAGACATTAACTGCAGATTGTAAATTAGTAAAACTATAAATTTAAAATCATTTCTAGACCATGACAAGTTGTTTGGATCAGAAAGTAAAATAATAGATTGTTCATTGTCCTTTTGTCGTTTTGTGTCTCATTTTTGTAATATTTTGTCTTGTTATTATTGTTTTCTTGTCTGATTTTTGTTGTTTGCCTCATTTTTGGATGTTCTGTTTCTTGCTTTTGGCGTTTTGCATCTTGTTTTAGTAATATTTTGTCTTTTTTTTTTAACTTTTTTTGCCTGACTTTCACCATTTGTGCCATGTTTTTGTCATATTTTGTCTCGTTTATATATTTTTTGTAACTTTTTTGTCTAACTTTTTGTCATTTTGTTTCTCACTTTTGTTGTTTGTGTCATTTTTGTAATATTTTGTCTGGTTTTTGTTGTCTGACTTTTGTCGTTTGTCTCATGTTTTTGTCGTTTTGTTTCATTTTTATCTTGCTTGTGTTTTTGTCTTATTTTTCTCATTTTGTTTCTTGCTTTTATTGTTTTGTCTGATTTTTATACTATTTTGTCTTGTTGTGCTGCTCTTTTGTCTTTTTTTGTCTGATTTTTGTCGTTTTGATCATAAAGTAAAATCCTTCACGATTCACTTCCAGACAGCTGTTCTCTGAGTTTCCTGTCTGGATTCGTTCTGAGTCGTCTGTGTTCTTACACGAGTTCGAAGGCATCCGGCGTGGTTCCGATGAAGAACCCTCCGGGTTTCAGACGCTCGCAGGCGTTCCTCAGCATCATGTCGGCCTTCTGCTCGCTCTCAAACGAGTAGTGGTACACAAACTGGCAGCTGCAGATGTCGAACATCAGCTCGGCGTCGTCCAGCTTCTCTGACAGCAGCTCCTGAGAACAGAGAACAGATCAGTCGCTAGAACTGGAACTCCTCCTCTAAGGTCAGTGGAGAGATGCAGGTTCTGCTGTTTGACCTTGGAACAGTCTGCAGTGATGAACTCAGCGCTGAAGATTCTCTCGTTAGCGTGACTTTTCCTCTTCATGTCTTCATACCGGCTCTGGCACTGCTCCACGGACACTCCAGCAATATCTGGAGAATAAAACAGACTCACATCAAGGATTAAAGCAGTCTGGCGTCAACAGACTAAAACGACATGTTTTATGCAGCTACTGACTGTTCTCTGACTGATGAACCTCATCGAATAAACCTTCAAAATCGTACAAATGAAATTAAACTCCAACGTGGACTAAAAATAGTATCATTAAATATGTAGTTTGTTTATTTCTCGTTATTTATTCAGTTGTTTTTTTTAAGTAATTTTTCAATTTATTAGACTATTACTGCTATGCAAATTTAAAGTTTGTATTAAACAACAACATATTCACTTAATAACAGATTCAGATAAACTAGTTTTCTCTGATGTTTGCAGTACAAACTGAGACCAACAGCTCTAATAGTTCAACAGAACTGTTCTTTAATGGTTAGACTTCTTTAAAAACATTCAAACAGAATCTCCATCCTCGTTTTTATTCATACGGGACGTGTTTACGAGCCAAAGAGTAAAAAATGTATTGATCTGAAACTAATTTGATGTTGAGCTCACCCTTTTTTTGGAAAGTAAAAAAATCTAAATTCTCTTTCAACTTTTTATATGTGGATTTTTCAGTTTTTTTCCTCCTCTATGACAGTAAACCAATTTTTTTTTTAAGTTGTGGATGACAAAACAACACATTTGTAAGAAACTTCTACATTTTATTTACTAACAAATCCTCAATAATGAAAACCATCAATAGTTTGAGCCGTCATGTACAGTAATGATCCGAAAACAGTGAATGTATTAATCAGTAAGAGGCTCCATCTGGTGGTACAACCAGGTATTACAGCTGATCTACGCTCTCTAGATGTTTATTCTTACGTAAACAGTATCTGTAGATGCTCTATATTAAATAATTTGCAGCAGAAAAAATAACTTGACATCTCAGTGGTTACCTGCACAGACCAGGTGATTGATTCCGCCTCTTCTCCACTTCAGCAAGTCTCCTCCTTTTCCACAGCCGAGGTCCAACACAGACACCTGCCGAGGCCCCGCCCCCCTCACCTGCTCCAGGATCTCACCTGTCGATCAGAAGAGCTGTTACTGTAAAAATTCCAGAGAAGACATTAACTGCAGATTGTAAATTAGTAAAACTATAAATTTAAAATCATTTCTAGACCATGACAAGTTGTTTGGATCAGAAAGTAAAATACTAGATTGTTCATTGTTCTTTTGTCGTTTTGTCTCATTTTTGTAAGATTTAGTCTTGTTTTTCTTGTTTGTCTGATTTTTGTTGCTTGTCTCATGTTGTCGTTTTGTGTTTCCTTTTTGTCTCACTTGTGTTGTCTATTTTTTGTCATTTTGTTTCTCGCTTTTGTCATTTTTGATCTCCTTTGTGTCATTTATTTGTCTTGTTTTTGTTGATTATATTATATTTGTGACTTTGTCTAATTTTTGTCTTTGTTGTTTTTTGTGTCGTTTGTCTCATTTTTTTGTCATTTTGTGTCTCTTTTTTGTCGTCTTGTCTCATTTTTGTTGATTGCCCTTTTTTTTGTCTGACGTTTTTGTCTCATTTTTTGTCATTGTTGTTTTGTTTTGTGTCGTTTGTCTCATTTTTTGTCGTTTTGTGTCTCATTTTTGTCAATTTGTGTCTCACTTTTGTAATATGTTTGATGTGAATGATAAACTGAGGCTGAATGTTGCTTAAATTGAATTTATTTTTCTGAAGACATTTCATGTTGTTCATAATATTTTGTAAAAAGATAATTCCTTAAATGTGAATATTTCCAGAATGTACTTCTGTTGCACTAAACCAAAGGAACCATCAGGAGTTGTGGTTATTTATCGGTTATCATGCTGTGGTTTTACTGGTCATTTGAGGTCAAATTGGACTGAATGTGGAACCTGGACTAAGATGAGTTTGACAGCCCTGCTCTAAAGACTGAGTCGTGACGGTTACCGATGAGGACGCTCTTCAGCCAGTTGTTGAAGTTTCTCATGAAGAAGATTCTGCTCTGACTTCGAGCCGCCAGACCGACTTCCTGCAGCTTGTTGTAGTGACTCGCCACCTTCACGCTGTGATCGGCCGCCTGACAAATCAACACTTTAACAGTGACTCGGCCGTTCAAAATGCCTCTAGACATCTGATAATTCCTGATAAACGTACCAGCTTCTTGATGGGGGACGTCTCCTCGTCCTCGTGTCTCCTCTTCATTCCTGCCTTCTGTCCTCCTGTCTCCTCCTCCTCTCCTCCCTCCTTCACCACATCTGTCTGGAGAGACGCCATCTGAACACAGGAAGGAGGAGATAAAGACGGAGTAATAAAAAAACGAACAGCTGACAACTGAGGCCTTTAAATATTTTACTAGAATATCCTCTCCATGCTGAGAGAAATCAGCACAGAGAGGATATTCAAACGACACGAAACGAAACAAAAAAAGAGACAAAAAAGTTACAAAGCGACAAATAATTAGACAAATGACACAAGCGAGACTAAAAAAGACACAAAATAAAAAAAGACAAAAAAAATGACATAAGCGAGAAACAAAATGACAAAAAATAGACAAAAAACACAAGTGAGACAAAAAAACAACAAAAATGATACACAAAACAACGAATAAAGTGAAACACAAAGTGACAAAAATAGGACAAAAAACAGAAGCGAGACAAAAAGTAAACACAAAATGACAAAAACATGAGATAAACGAGAAGACAGACAAAAAAACAAGACAAAATAGTACAAAAACGAGACACAAAATGACAAAAAAACAATCTAATATTTTACTTTCTGATCCAAACAACTTGTCATGGTCTAGAAATGATTTTAAATTTATAGTTTTACTAATTTACAATCTGCAGTTAATGTCTTCTCTGGAATTTTTCCACTTTGAGGGCTGGATTGGACCCGCTGGAGGACCACTTTTGGGCCATGGGCCTCATGTTGGACACCCCTGGTTTAGAAGTTTAAAGTGAGCGCCTAATGCTGTCTGAAACTCACTTTCACATTTATGAAGCCTATGTTCTGTTTGTGAAAATGCAAAAAATGGAGATTTCCCTGTTCATATATATATATATATATATATATATATATATATATATATATATATATATATATATATATATATATATATATAAATCACATTAGACCTGATCAAAGATCTAAAACCCTTCAGCACAGACCGGTCACATGTGGGCTAGATCAGGGGTCCCCATCTACCGGGTCCGATACCGGTCCGTGGATCATTTTGTACCGGGCCGCAAAGAATAATAATCGTGATTAAAATATATATAAAAATATGTTTTTGCTTCCGGGTGTCTTATTTTGAAAGACAACCACTTCCGCCCTCGCCTCACTTCCGCACTTGACTCTTTGGTGCGTATTTATCCTGCGTCAGCAATGCAAGCTAGCCCTCGCAAAATGAGCCAGAAACAGAGTTCACTGGAGAGTTTCTTTGGAAAGAGTAAACGAGACAACAGAGACAGCAGAAGGGTCACAGACTGCCTGCAAAAACAAAGCTGCGTTTAAAATAAAATACCAAGATTCCTACCTCAGTTACGGGTTCATCGCAACAGGTGATTCACAAGCCCCACACCCACTCTGTGGAATATGCGGTGACAGACTTGCTAATGAAGCCATGAAACCATCAAAACTGCGCCGCCACCCGGAGACAAAACACCCAGTATTGAAAGAAAAGCCCTTAGAATATTTTGAAAGAAAAAAACGGGAACACGAAGGACAGAAACAATTATTGAAGGCCACTACTTCAACACGTGTCCGCGCTAAAAGCATCATTCCTAGTCGCGGACGGCATTGCTAAAGCTAAGAAGCCCTTTACTATTGGGGAAGAATTGATTTGGCCTGCTACGAAGGACATTTGCTGCGAACTTTTCGGAGAGGCTGCAGTAAAAAAGGTTGAAAACATCCCCCTTTCGGCGAGCACCGTAACAAGAAGAATTAATGAAATAGCAGAGGACGTCGAGGCACAGTTAGTTGAGAGGATTAATGAGTCACCATGGTACGCGATTCAGGTGGATGAATCTACAGATGTTGACAACAAAGCAATATTGCTCGTTTCTGTGAGATACGTTTTTCAGGAGGATGTACATGAGGATTTGCTATGTGCACTATTTCTGCCAACTACACCACACCTGCAGGGATATTCAAGTCCTTGAACGAGTACATATCAGGGAGGCTTAACTGGTCGCACTGTGTCGGTGTCTGCACGGACTGGGCGGCTTTCAGGTCTGACAACGTGGATCAAGGAGGTCGCCTCTGAATGTGAGTCCACACACTGTCATCCATAGAGAAATGCTGGCAAGCCGAAACAATGCCACCTGAGCTTAACAGCGTTTTGCAAGATGTGATAAAAAATTATTAACCACATACAAGTACATGCCCTGAATTCACGTCAGTTCGAAAAGCTCTGTGAAGAGATGGATGCAGAACATAGACGCCTTCTCTTGTACACAGAAGTGAGATGGCTTTCAAGAGGTAAATCACTGGCAAGTTTTTGAGTTAAGAGAGTCACTGCAGAGATTTTTCTTGGAAAAACAGTCACCACTGGCAGCATACTTCAGTGACGCTGATTGGATCTCGAAACTTGCTTACCTGTGTGACATTTTTAACCTGCTCAATGAACTCAATCTCTCACTTCAGGGGAAAATGACAACCATTTTCAAGTTGGCAGATAAAGTTGCAGCATTCAAAGCCAAACTGGAGTTATGGAGACCGACAGTGAACACAGGGATATCTGACATGTTTCACATAGTAGCAGGGATTATGGAAGAGACTGAGTTTGGACCTTCATTGACCCAGTTAGTGCATGATCACCTGTTGCAGCTTTCAAGAGTTTGAGCATTACTTCCCGCAAAAGACCCCAGGCTGGGGAAGGAATGGATCTGGAACCCATTTGTGAACAAGCCAGGGGAATCAACTTTAACCCTACAAGAAGAGGAACAACTAGTTGAGATTGCAAATGATGGTGGCCTTCAATCCATGTTTGAAACAACTTCAAATCTCTTTGCATTCTGGAGTAAAGTCAAAGCAGAACATCTTGACATTGCCACAAAAGCACCGAAAGTCCTGCTTCCATTTTCAACCTCTTATCTTTGTGAGGCAGGGTTTTCTGCAGTGACGGCAACAAAAACAAGACTACGGAGTAGACTGGATGTAAGGAATACAATTCGAGTGTCACTGTCTCCCATCACCCCCAGATGGGACCATCTAGTTGCAGGAAAACAAGCCCAGCACTCCCCCTGAGTCTACATTTTGGTGAGTTGATATTATAGTGTAATAGGTCATGAAAGTGCCTAATATAAAATGTAATTGTTGCATTCAGATTACATACTAAATATAATGATTAAGGTTTTTGTTAGTGGAACCTTCACAACTCTACCCGGTCCTTGAAAAAGTGTTTCTGTGTGAAACTGGTCCCTGGTACAAAAGAGATTGGGGACCCCTGGGCTAGATGATGCCAGAGAGACTCACGTTCAGATTTTTGTCAAACTTTTATTCTATTTAGTAAAATGCAAAACAGGGGGGATTTCCCAACCATATTTGCAGGCATCCCACACAAAACCAAGTCAAGATCGAGAAATAAATCAAGTTTAACGGGTGATTAATTCATTAGCTGACAGCTAACTGGTGTCTGTGCTAAACTACTTTGATTGCATTTGAGAGTGTGAACGTGATGGAGGTGGTTTGATACATTCCTGCATTTAGAGTTTAGTTAAAATGTTAAAGGAACCTCAGGAGTAGCTACTGGAAAATAAATAAAACTCATTATAGCTACTTCAGCCAAAACAAGCAGCATTTCGCTTAAAACTGAGTTAAATCAGCAGGTTTAGCTTGGAATTAACAGGTCAGACTGATTGGACTAATTAACCATTAGTTAACCATTAATTAACCATCATCACTGAGCTGCTCTGATGTTCATTAAACTCTCTATCCATCCATCCATTTTCTATACACCGCTTAATCCTCACTAGGGTCGCGGGGGGGCTGGAGCCTATCCCAGCTGACTCGGGCGAAGGCAGGGGACACCCTAGACAGGTCGCCAGTCTGTCGCAGGGCTACATATATAGACAAACAAGCACTCTCACATTCACACCTACGGGCAATTTAGAATAATCAATTAACCTCAGCATATTTTTGGACTGTGGGAGGAAGCCGGAGTACCCGGAGAGAACCCACGCATGCACAGGGAGAACATGCAAACTCCATGCAGAAAGATCCCGGGAAAGCCGGGACGCGAACCAGGGACCTTCTTGCTGCAAGGCGAAAGTGCTAACCACTACGCCACTGTGCAGCCTAAACTCTCTATTTTCTGCTAATTACCGTTAATGGCAGTAGCTGGCATGCTAACAGCTAACAGCTCCGTTAGTCCAATAAAACTCCGGCTGAGATAAACCGGATTCAGCCGGTACCAGCCGGAACCAGCGACCGGATCTAAACTGTCAGCATATAGTAAACAAACCGGTAAACTCGGTGGTAAACGGTGAAAAACAATAAATGTTAGAAAATAAACAATCAACTCACGGTCCTCTGGAGGATACAACGCGTGCGCTCTGAGCAGCGTCCGGCCGTGCTTACGTCACTTTCCTGCGTCGCCTTAGTGACAACATGGCGGCGATGTAAACAAAAACATGATCGAGAGGAGAGGGCAGGTTTCTGAGCTCCTGCAGGATCAATATATCGATTACAAACAGTCCTCAGTCTTATTATCACAACACTCCTGATCACTACGTAGATCTCTTTTATTATCACCTGACGGAGAACATTTTTTACACATCATAAATCTGCGAATAAACCAAATTCCGTTAATAAATCTACTAAAATTAGAATGTTTTCTGATTTTCACCATCAGTAGACACCGTAAACACATACTAATATCAAACATTACTTATTTCAGTGTTCCGTAAAATTCGGCATAATAATAATAATAATAATAATAATAATAATAATAATAATAATAATAATAATAATAAAATCAATGCTGTGAGACTCAAAACAGGGGTTTGAGAAAGTTAGGTAAAGTTGGCAAGATATTCACAGATTCGGACTTCCGGTGTTCCAGTTTGACTGGTGATCAGGTTAACTGGCGATAGTTTCTGTCTCCAGATGTTTCGTCCGCAGATTCGTCACGATCAGACCTGGATTTACGTTAAATAAAGATACCAGATAAATTAGACCTCGCCGAAAAACGTCGGCATCACTGCTTAATAAAGTCTGTATCCATGTAAATATCATCTACAGACAGTAAAAAGAAACGTGCGGGCCGAAATAAAAAACACGTATTTTTCAAGTACGGTGAGAGGATTCGAAACCACGTAATCCTGCGATAAAATTACGAGACCACCGTTTTACTCATTGTGCTACCGATCAGCTCGACAAGTATTCTGCTTCATCCATATGGATCACTGTCATCCTGTCAGGTGTTTAACACCTGGTGATTGTTCAGGAAACACGTCCATGTCAACTGGGGATAGTCACAACTTAACACAGGCTTCCTGGTTAATAACGAGTCAGAAAACTATTTATTGTCTCACCAAGAAAACCCACAACATGAAAGCACGTCCACTGCTGTGTTGTGTGTTAGTTTGTGTGTTCAGTGGAACAGATCCAGAGCAGAAGTTCGAGCTTAACTCGGGTTTGTTCTCAGAAACACTCAGACCCTCAGCAGCCTCCCATCAGAACAACATGCAGCACATCAGCTTGATTTGCTAAAATGCATCAGAACAAACTGAGACCACGTTGTCAAAACTCGTCACTCAGACAACAATAAAAACTCGTTCAGTCATCCACGTCCTAACCGTCATTTCAGAGCACTTTAACCGCTGACAATATTTTTATTTTTTTTTTTAAAGGAAGTAAAGGGATTCGACCTGGTCAAAGCAAACAATGGTTTATTCGCTCTACACAGTGAGCCATAAGCAGGAGGTATTGAAGAAGACTACAGTCACATATGAACGTTACAGCTACAGATATTCCTGTTGGACTCTGAAGATATTGTGCTGCCATATTTGTATATTTAGCCTACATGTACTCTGAGGTGGATTAGGAACATGTCATTAAATCAAATACTGTCAAACACCACAATTCACTCAAGTCTTCCTCTGCGACATCTTTAAATACAAAAGAAGCTAAACAGCTGAACGAAACTGGCAGATTTGATAATGATTCTATTGAGGTTCTGCACTAGTAGTTACAAGTGCAATGTATAATGACATTGGACTTTTATCAACTGTTGATTTAGAAAAAGAAAAAAAGAGTTTTTCCACATGCATTTCACAGACAATCTTCTTCTCTGTTCGCAGTTGCCTGCTAATCTTGATTTGGAAGTAGAGGCTCAAGGAAATGGACAAGGAATACTAGAGGTATTATCACGATACATAAGAATGGACTTGTAGAATGTTGTAGAATGACATGAATGGAGTATGGGGTTACTAACCAAGACTGACCTCATTCGAGTCTCACTTTCATGGCGTGCTGAAACCGCAACAATCCATTCTAAATGTATTTCAGAAATATCACAAAGACCTTGCCGCTAAGGGCTTTGTTTATGAGTACAATACTTATACGCTACTGTCTGCTTTTCCTCTTATGTTTGTTTGTTGTTTTCTCCTCTGTGCCTCTTACACGTGGTTTTCTTTCCAGTACAGGGAAAGACGACCACGGGTTGTGACCTATTACAATCAGCTGCATGAGGTGGAAGAGAAAATGCCCTGCAAGCACTTTGATCTCAACGTCACTTTTGAAGGATCCAGCGGTAGATCAAATTCTCACACTATATCACATATTTTACACGACGTCCTTCAGACGGGTGACAAATTAAAGCAAATGCACTTTAACAAAAAAAAAAAAAAACAAAGCATTTTGACTGCTGACCTGAGTAAATTTAGTAAATTGAATTTATAAAACACTCGCGTACAATCTCTTAAAATACATACGTTTTGCATACATCACAATGCAAGGACTGTGTGTGCTCATCTTCAGGGACTTTTTGTTCGTATTATTTTTGTTAAGATCAAATGAATACATTATTGTTAAGATCAAAATAACACGTTGGAGCATAATTACATCAAATACACTATTACATACGCTCTAGCCCACCATATAATATATACAGCTGTACATTAATTAATGCTTTGCTGCTGTCCCGGACCAGAAAAGCCTCCAGCAGATGTAGAAAAGTCAGACAAGATCAAGTAGTTGTTGTTGTTGTTATACGTGTACACGACTGTGCAAAATGTTAGATCGGCAGCAATATCGACTACCTTATTACAAATTGCAGGGCACAGTTTCACAGCTTTGGGTAGTTCAAAATATCTTGTGCCAGTTCCTCTGTGGACTGACACTCTGTACATTATCTGATAGGTACTTTATTCATTCCCTTAGGGAGATTCAAGGTATGCATGAGCTCACGTGTTACATAGAAGATAGAGGGCCACTGTGCGAATGAGCATGCAACAGACATCCCAAATCTGCCTAAAATGCTGGTATTTACAGAGGTGAGCTTAAAAAACTGTTAATATTTACAATAAAGTGCAAATCGGTGTTATTTGCAATAAAAATAGAGCATGATAAGAGTTCATAATACAATAAATATAGCATTTGAAGTACAAACGATGTCAGAGCTCTGTGGAAGAACATCTGTTGGTCTGCAGATGCAGGTACATCTGTTAGTCTGCTGCTGCAGGTAGTTCTTCATGGATTCTTGGTGTGCCTCAGTAAAGACCGATTCCTCTGGTTTTTCTTTCAGACTCATTTTAAAATGCTGCTGCTCACATGCTCAAAGACTTTAATCTGATCAGTGACTGATTGTACGTTATGCCTTTACATGAACAATGTGACAGCAGCTGATTATAGTCGTATAGTCATCGTGCCCTTTGTCAGTGCTGTTCTTTTTCTCATTCACAGCAGGGCTCTAGGACCCGGAGACGTCAGGATGGTGGTTCTTGATATCAGTCTACCAACTGGATTCACCCCAGAAAACTCTGACCTGGAGATGGTAATCACCTTCTAGTGCTAGTGCAGAAAAATCTGAAAGCTTGTGTCAATGGTGTATTTAAGTGTCTTTAAAATGAATGTAGTATTTTAAATAAAAGTTTGTAAAAAGTTTACTACATCATGATAATGACCTTCTCATGGATGAGACATGAATGATCGCATGTTTAGGACGGCGGCGTTGCTAACTAGCTAACAGCTGACTCTGTTTATGTGTGTGTCCAGCTGTCCAATTCAGTGCATCGTTACATCAGTAACTTCCAGATTGTAGACAACCTGAGTGACAGAGGCTCCCTGATCATTCACCTGTTCAAAGTAACATCACTGTATTTATAATTATTATTCTATGTCATATCATTTTATGTTATTCATATGCTTTTCTTTTTTTCCAAGAAGCAGGTTTCTCAATGCTCAGTAAATAAGTCTTTATGACCACAGTCAACAATCTGAGGCAGTTTTAGGCTACTACACAAAACCGGCTTGTTGGTACCAAAGCCACGGTTCAGAACTCAGACTTGCTAAATCAGTGTTAGTGTAGTGCAGTGTAGGGCTGCAGCCAGAGTACTGACGATAGTTAGCAAGAGAGATCATATTTCTCCTATGCTGGTTTCTCTTCATTGGCTTCCTGTGAAATGTAGAATAGAATTCAAAATCCTTCTTCTGACATATAAAGCTCTTAACAACCACTCTCCATCATATCTTAAAGACCTGATAGTACCATATTATCCTAGCAGAACTCTTCGCTCTCAGACTGCAGGCTTACTTGGAGAAGCGACCTGTAACTTCTCTCTAAAAGTAGAATGGGAGGCGGAGCCTTCAGTTATCAGCTCCTCTCCTGTGGAACCAGCTCCCAGTTTGGGTTCCGGAGGCGGACACCCTCTCTAATTTTAAGACCAGGCTTAAAACCTTCCTTTTTGACAAATCTTATAGTTAGGACTGACTGGGGGACCCTGAGGGGGTCAGCTGGAGTCTTCCTCTTGGACGTCCCTTAGTTCTGCCCCTAGTTCTGCTGCTACAGGCCTAGGCTGCTGGAGGACCTCTCTGGATGCACTGAGCCCTTCTCTATCTAGCATTATATACAATGGTATACAGTAATATATACCATTATTGCATTACACTCACTCTGTTTCTCCCTGTGTCCTTTCTCCGAGTGTCCCTGATCCCAGAGCTGGATGCTTCAGATCTGTGGTGGTTCTCCCACCAACTGGCCTAATCTCCATCTGTGGGATGCTGCTGCTGCTGACCTTCCTCCAGCCCACTGCTTCCAGCTGCCCATTTCCATCAATCTACTCTGCATCACCCTCACTATACTTGATTTGCTCGTCTACATATTTTTGAATTTACCACCAGCTATATATGTAGTATATTTAATGCCAGAGCCATACACCGTAGCAGTAAACTATAATCAGTTTCCAGCCCAGAGGGATATATGCGCAGATTTTTTTTAAATACCATGTAGAAGACTATATACAGGAAGATGAGGTATCAGTTCTTGCACATAGATATACAACAGTCCTTTATTACTCCCCAGGTTAGGGGAAATTTCCAGTGTTAGAGCAGCAAAAATCTTTCAGAGCAGCACTAACTACAGTTTACTACAGTAAAGATAATAATTATAATAACAATAATATATACAAGAATGAAAAATGAATAAATACAGTATTACTACACTATAAGTGACATCAGCATAAAGTGGCTTGTGGAATACATGTAATTGTAAAAGTGCAGAAAATGCCAGCAGTGCAAGGAGTTGTGGAGATTTTCTCAAAACAGGTGAGTCCTGTGAATATGACCAAAATATGAGATAAAACTACCAGAAACATGTACAAAATGACCAAAATATGATTGGTTGATAATGTATCAGTGTTGTTATTGATTATTGATCGGTTGCAGGGACAGAGATTTGTGTCTGAGTCTCTGCTGTCATCTAATCTCTCTCATGTAAGATCATGTCACAGGAGGGGGCGCTACTGTCCTCTTGTGGACACAGGCGGTAACGACACGACATTATTATTAACTGTATAGCTGGCGACATTACAGATGAGCAGCACTTCCTGTTAATCTTCAACGTAAAAGCATCTTTCTTTATTGTACATTTTATGTCAAAAGTATTACTAAGCGATTTTGGTCGATTCAGAAGGATCTCTGGTGTAAACCAAGTCGTATTTGACGACAGCTAGCTTCTCCACTTGCTCCAATTACTTTTGTTGTAGTCCGAGTCACGTCCAAACAGGAAATGAATCCACAATGTAGCTAATGACAATCTATAGCTGCATCTCCGTGATGGCAGCGTTAGCGAGCTAGCAGCTAATCAGAAGCTAGTGACAAGCTAACTCCAGCGCTACAAGCAGCGTCTCTTTAAAAGGTGCTGATCACGATATCAGGCTGAAACGTGAGACCTGGGACAGGAAAAGGAGCTAGAGCGCTGTGTCTTGCAGAGGATTTATTTTAGAACTACGCATGTTAAGGTATTAGTCCGTGTCATAGCAAACCCTCGTTAGCACTTCCGCTAGCTCGGCTAACACTTCCGGTCACGAATGCATTTGTACATTAGCTATAACGTGTTCATTTTTGAACGTATAGTGGCAACAAACACAATTTGAGACTGTCGACAAGCTAGTGGTCCTCAAATAGATTTTGTTTCATACTGCAGATTCTTCTGAGTCTCACAAAACCACGTTTTAGCATAATAGCATTACGATAGTTTTACGTTGAAACAGGAAGTGCTGCTTCTCTGTAATGTCGCCAGCTTTGCCTCAAATAATAATAGTGTCGTTACCGGCTGTGTCCGCCAGAGGGCAGTAATGTGTACAGTAAAGATTTAGTGACTTTAGGGGTCATTTTGAATGTTTTTATGGCTATTTTTGCTTCAGTTTGTTCATGTTTTGTCTCATATTGTGACTTTAGGGGTCCTTTTGCATGTTTTTATGGTTATTTTTGCTTCAGTTTGTTCATTTTGTGCCTCGTATTGTGACTTTAGGGGTCAATTTGCATGTTTTTATGGATATTTTTGATTCAGTTTGTTCATTTTTTGTCTCATATTATTACTTTAGTGACTTTAGGGGTCATTTTGCATGTTTTTATGGCTATTTTTGATTCAGAATGTTTATTTTTGGTCTCACATTGTTACTTTAGGGGTCATCTTGCATGTTTTAATGGCTATTTTATTATTCAGTTTGTTCATTTTTTGTCTCATATTATTATCATAGCAGAGGCTCATGGGTAATGTGGTTCTGAGGCAGCCAGGAGCAGAGGCTCATGGATAACGTAGTCCTCTGTTTCCAGTCTTTATGCTAAGCTAGGCTAACAGTTCTAACCTCTTTCCAGTCTTTATGCTAAGCTAGGATAGCTGTTTTCCTCTGTTTCCAGTCTTTATGCTAAGCTAGGCTAACAGTTCTAACCTGTTTTGTCTTTCTGCTAACCTAGGCGTTTCATGTGTTCCTCCAAGTCTCTGGAAAAGATCAAAATATCATCCAGATAGACAAAAACAAATCTCCCCAGCATGTCGCGTAACACATCATTAGATGTTGGAAAACTGCAGGTGCATTAGTTAACCCAAAAGGCATAACTAAATACTCAAAATATCCCAAAGGAGTATTAAAAGCAGTCTTCCACTCATCCCCCTCCCGTATTCTAATTAAATGATATGCATTCCTCAAGTCCAACTTGTTGAAGATTTGGGCACCCTGCAAAGAGGAAAACGCAGAGTTAATCAGAGGCAGGGGATAAGAGTTTTTAATAGTAATGTCATTAAGGCTTCTAAAATCAATACATGGCCGAAGGGTCTTGTCTTTCTTGTCCACGAAAAAGAATCCAGCTCCCAAAGGTGAAGAAGAATCGAATTTTGCCTGCTGCCAGAGAGTCACGGATATAATTTTCCATAGCCGTTCGTTCAGGTTTCGATAAATTATACAGACGGCTAGAGGGAAGAGTAGCCCCCTGTCGCAACTCAATGGCACAATCGTAAGGCCTATGAGGGGGAAGAGCTAAGGCACGATCCTTGCTGAACACAGGAGCTAGGTCATGATATTGGGCAGGTATAATGTCTAAATTCACCTGATCTGGAGGTGTAGAGGCTTCGACAGCCGCCGGAGTCAACGCAGACTGAAGGCAACACTGATGACAGTCTGGACTCCAGGCAGAAATCTCTCCTCCAGTCGAGCTGTGGGTTGTGACGTTTCAACCAAGGAAAACCTAACACTACAGGGGGATCAGAAGAGTCAATAACGTAGCACGAAACCTTTTCACAATGGTTCCCAGCAATAATCAGATAGGTGAAGTCTTACGAGTCACTTGAGCTAACTGTACTCCATTTAAAGCTCGGGCAATCAGAGGCTTATCCAGAGGAATGGACGGAATTCCTAACTGCTGTACTAAGTTGCTGTCCAGAAAACACTCCTCAGCTCCAGAGTCCACCAGTGCAGGAACAGATAAGGCCTCAGAATTCCAGCACAAGGTGGCTGGAAGCTGCAGATGTTGTGGAGAGGTAGTAGCGGTTTGGCTCACCAGAATCCTCCCACTTACCAGGCAGCCGAACCGTTTGGCTGACGACCAGGGCAAACCGCGATGAAGTGACCAGCCTTTCCACAATACAAACATAGACAAGAGGCTCTCCGGTGCTCCTTCTCCTCAATGGATAGCTTGGCCCGGCCCAGCTGCATAGGCTCTGGTTCCGGCAAAGGCACCAGACCATCCAGGACCTGGGGAACCGCAGATATAGTGGCAAGGGCTCCCGAGGCACGTGTCTTCCTCTCACAGGCGCTCTTGCAGAAGATTATCCAGGCAGATAGCTATATCTATACACTGGTCCAGGGTGGAAGCCTCTTCTCTCTCACGGCCAGCTCGTCCTTCAGGATGTCCTGAAGGCCCCTGTAGTACGCCCCACGTAGCGCTTCGTCATTCCACCGGTCTCGTTGGCCAGAGACCGGAATTCCACCACATGCTCCGCCACACATCGAGATCCTTGGGTGAGAAACGGCAAACGATCTGAGGCATCCCTGCCACGTATAGGATGGTCGAATAATTTCTTCATCTCAGAAATAAAGGCATCATAAGAGCTACTGAGGGGACCTTGTCGTTCCCAAACCCCGGTTCCCCAAACCCTAGCAGCACCAGACAAAAGACTAATTAAAAAAGCTATTTTAGCCTTGTCTGACCTGTAGGAGTGCGGTTGTAAACTAAACACCAAGGAAACCTGGGTCAAAAACACCTGACACGATCCAAAATCCCCACTATAACATTCTGGTAATGGTACATGTGTCTCTTTGTCAGGGAGAACAGGACTAACAGGAGTTGGAACCACAACCGGAGCAGGAGCAGATGAACGGCTAGCCAATTGTGTAACCCTTTCTGTTAACGTGGAGAGCTAGCGCGGTATTTCTGCTCATGAGGCTGCAAAGCATTTCCTCATGTTGCCCTAAGGCAGTGTTCTGATTAGCTATAGCTTGGTCTATAGTAATCACCGGCGTCCCTCCAGCGGCAGCTTCATTTCCCGCTGAGCTTATTCTGGCTGGACTGTACTGTTACAGCAGATTCAAAAGGCTCAGGAGCAGGAAATGAAACACCAGCGTGAACATTTTAAAGATGCTTTTATTCACAACAAGAAACTCTATACAGGAACCGGAACTAGAATCTTAAACAAGAACTAAATTACTACTAGAACTAAAAAACAAAAAACATCTAGAGGTACAGAGGAATAACTACATGAACATGGAAACTGAAATTAAGGTTAACCCACATATGGTAACACCAAGGTAGGGAAACAACTGAAAATACAGAACTAACCCAGCCTAGACTACCAGTAATTATGAACTGAAACCCCAGACTAAAGCTATCCTATGCAGAGCATAAAATACCTTAAGTTAAATACGGAACGCTGATTATTTAATACGACATATTAACAATACAAAGAGTCTGGTGATACTAGGGCTTGGAGACTTGGCTGATGAGCTGAGAACAATCCTTTTGGTTTGACTTCATCTAGAACTCTCCCTCCCGGTGTTCACCATGTGCTTGGTAAGTTGGTGTCAGTAGAACCCGGTCGTGGCAGATGTTTCCAGAGAAAGTCCTCTTCCCAGGTGTACGTGGATGTTCCCAGGTTAAGCTGGCGACAGGTGGAGATCCTCCGGAGAAGAAGACAGAATCCGTGGTTGGGTGGAAAACCAGCAGAGGAAGGAACCCAGGCAACTCAGCAGGCAGGAATCAGCTTTCTGAACACAGAAAATAGAATTACTGACAATTCTAGGCTGGTGGCAAAGACAGTTCTACTCCCAGCACTAACTGGAGATTAGACGACAGTCCAGCTTTGAATGACGGGTGCCATCTGCTTTTATAGAGACGCTCAGAGACCAGTCACTCAGATCCACCTGCAGCTCATCTGCTGATTACAATGTAGCACACCTGCTGCCAGCTTCACCTAGAACACACCTAGGAGAGAGAGAACAGGAAGCACTACCACAGTCCACAGCCTTAAACTGTGGCTCTGACAAATATTTTCTTTAAGAACATTCACAAAGTTTTTTTGTGAATGTTCTTAAAGAATTTTTTTCCACAAAAGATGGTTGAAAATTTCCCAAAAATGTTGGAAATGTGGACAAGTTTTTTTTTTGCCCCCCACATTTTTAAACTTTAAAACAGGACAATTTGACCCGCAGGGCGACTCGGGAGTCAAATAAAAATATCAAAGATTACAGATTTGAACAGACATGAAATCAGAATTTCACTCAACTCTTACAGACAAACCAACAGACTGGATACTGAGGATGTGGTGTTCAAGCTGCTATGAAGAAATCTGAAGAATGTGGAGACGTGAAGACAAATAAAAGAGTGGACGGCCAAGAAAATGGTTTGAGGAGGAGCTGCTTAGAAATTCTTCTTTGAAAAACTGGAGGAAGTCCAGCAGCTTCATCTGGATGCCGAGCTGATCCGTCAGTTTAGAGGAGTTTGATCAGGAATGTCCTCTGAGGAAGCCAAGAAGGCACTTTTATAGACAGAGAACAGGAATGGAAGGCTGGAAGATGCAGAAACTCACAGAGATTATCGGGAAGATCAACGGAGAAGAGCTCTGTGGAGCGATGAGCCAAAGATTAACAATATCAGTTAAACATAATGGATGGTTTGTCGTTGGTTCAGGCTGCTTTTCTGCTTTTCCCTGATGGAGATGATGTCCAAACTGACTCAATCAGTACTATCTATCTGTCTGTCTGTCTGTCTGTCTGTCTGTCTGTCTGTCTGTCTGTCTGTCTGTCTGTCTGTCTGTCTGTCTGTCTATCTATCTATCTATCTATCTATCTATCTATCTGTCTGTGTCTGTCATTGGTGAAATCACATCTGGATAAACTAACAGCCGATAAAACAGCGACATTAATGGACTTTCCTCCCGAAAGTCTAAACCTGATTATTAGAGAAGCTGTGTGAGATCATCTGGAGAGAGAAACTGATAAAAGATGATGCTAGTCTAAAGAAGAATTCTGAAGGGAGCTTTCTGTTCTATATACAAGATTAGTCAAGAAAACTTTGGTTGATCCAAGAGAGTTCATGATGTTCTGAGGAAGGCCAGACTAAACACTGACTTTAGCCTGTAGACGACGTGTTGTTTTGATGCTATGCACACATTTCCTGTATTTTCTTGTTGTATCTTAACCCTCCTGTTGTCTTCATTTACGGGCACCAAAAAATATTGTTTCTTTGTCTGAAAACAATCCAAAAATTCAGCAAAAAAATTCCACAAATTTCTGAAAATTTGCAAAACCTTCAGGAAGAAAATTCCAATAATTCCTTAAAAGTTTCCCTTAAAAGTTTTATTTTAAAAAATCCCCCAAATTTGGCAAGAAAATTCTTGTAAATATTTTCAAAAAATGAGTAAAAATCTTCCAGAAAAATCCTAAAAAACACTAAAGTGATTCCATATATATCAGTAAAACTTCTAATATTTTCTGTAAGAACATTCACATAAAAATCAACCAAAATCCAGTGAAATTCGCTGGATTTTGGTTGATTTTTTGTGAATGTTCTTAAGAAACATTTTTCACATTTCTTTTTTTCCACCCAAAAAATGTTCAAAGATTTCCCAAAAATTTTGAAAATGTGGACATCAGAAGTTTCACTGTGAAAATATATATTTTCTCCACATTTTCAAACTTTAAAACGGGTCAATTTTGACCCACAGGACGACACGAGGGTTAATAAAGAGACTGAGACATAAATATATAAATGCTTATTACTATCTGCTAAAATGACAAACATAAACTAGTCAGTCAAACATCCAATGATTGACCTTTATTTTTCACCAACACTCTCTAAATCATCTCTAAACAGTTTATCAGCCTTTATTTTCACATTATAATCATATATTCACAGAGCTACATCATTTTTTGTTGTGGTTTTATTACAGAAAGAACAGAACTGAGCTTATTTTTATCTCTGATCACGGTGAGTTTTAGATCTAACACAGAAATGTGAGTTTAATATAAACAGTCTCGCTGTACAAACAGTTAATGAAATGATGTGGGAGTAATCTGCAGAGTAAATACTGTCCAGCTGTGCTTTATGGGCTGGTTGCTACAGACCCACGCTGCTTGACAGGGTTTCCTGGTTACAATTTTATTGATTGTAAGCATGTCGGCCATAAAAGTCTCTTCCTGGATCTGTTCTGAGGTTACAGTTACTTTTCGATCACTAAAATAAACATGCAAACTAGCTGCTTATGAACCTCAAATTTTGTGGTTTGTAGGGTTTTACATATTGCATGTTGTCTTTTTTTTTTTTTAAATCAGCAAAATAATACCATTCATCAGAGACAGAAATTTTTGAAACAGAAAAAATCATTGGATTTTCAACTTTCTGAGAGTCCTTGAATCTGTGATGAGCTGTTCTGATGGGAAAAATAATCACATCTAAGTGTAAAAATTACAATATTTTATCGAAATTACTTTATTCTACATGTCCCATTTAAAAAAAAAATTAAAAGTCAGTAATAAGCCACTTTCACTGTGTAAAAAACAACAACAACAACTGAAGTAATGACTGATTTACATGACAAAAAAAAGAAAGTTGTTTTGGGTTGAACTGCAGGCTGTGTCTACATAGAGCAGTGATCAGAGATCCATAGTAGGTAAAATCACCAATTTTTCTAGTGTTGGTAACCTGTGGAGACCTGGAAAAATACTGAATATGCTGATTCCATATTTTTACAATTTTTATACAACAAATAATCAAAGAAACTCACATTTCCTCTTTCGCTTGTTTGTGATTTATGGCATTAAAACTTCGCTAAACTGCACATTTCTGAGTTCTCTCCTCTTCTAGTCATGGTTGTGGTGTTTCCATAGAGATGCAGGACTGAAAAATGAGTCAACAGGGAGGAAAAAATGTGACAAGAGCAAAGAAAACACCCAGAAACTGCCTTAAAAAACAACCGATGTACTGCAGAGTTTCAGTTCATGCGACCTTCAGTGTGACCTCTTTACCCAAGACGGAGTCACGACCGAAGTTATTACCGTCTTTCCTTTAAATAGTTTCACTTCCCTCTGCCTTCCTTCTCAGTCCTCCAGACTCACAGCAGTTCCACTTTTAACTGTAATCACATGCAAAGCACAACTCAACAGGAAAATCTGAATCTGAGCTCCATTTATTTCCACATTTAGAACCTCCATCCAGTCAGTCTGCTCACTGAAAGGTCAGCAGTTTGGACAAATAAAACAGAAGATGAATTTAGATATCTACAACTAATGGTTTAGAAGAAGCACTTTGAATAAATAAAAACAACACTTAGCACCGTCCTCTTAAAACAACCATTTAATCCTGTCTGAGATGAAGAGTTTAAATTGAAAGGAGAATCGTCTTAAAAGACCACATTGGTGGTTTTTTAATGTAATTGCCAGTTTTGTACTAATTATGGACCAAAAAATGGTTTTGTTTGCTGCAAGCAGAGACATTTTCACAACTCTGTGACTCAATATGGTCATTTTTCTGCGTAAAACCATTGAATTGATTACCTTAGTGGATAAATCTGATTTCAGGGGAGTCGGTTGAAGACTTTAGCTCCCTGAAAACCTGATTCGTGAAATTTTGCAGGTCTCTAAAATATTTACACATTGCTACAGCACTTTTGTCATCACTTTCTATGTTTTTTGTATCTCGTCACCATGGATAATGGCACATTCAGCTGATATTGATTTATGAATCATGCAGGAGATTGATTCATCAGTAATTCACACAAAATCATCAACTTCATTCTGCAACTATTACTCAAATAAACAGCGTTTCTCTCCCTCTTAATGTGCTTCCACACCTCCATGGGGCTCTTACTGCTAATATTCTTAAAAATAATAATCAATAATGATGAATAGAACAGCCTCGTAAAAGTCATACCTGTCATTTCTAACCACAAAACAGTGAAGCAAAGTGAGTTCCTCCAGAAGCCACAGTTTCTCACACTAATGATGACAGTTTGTTGTTGTTTATTGCATCAAAATGTTGCAAAAGGGAGTTTCAAAACAGCCCCTACTGCTCACAGCTGCATTATTGATTCATCATAACAGAACTGAACAAAGACTGAGCACTGGTACTTCCTCCTCAAACAGGTTTTAGATCATCTCACATGTTTGGTGAGGAGACTATGGAAAGGATTTAGAAATGTAACCAGAGAAATATCTAGATCAGGGGATTCAAATTAATTTTAGTTCAGGTTCCAGATTCATCCCAGTCTGATCTCCAGTGGACCAGACCAGTAAAACCACAGCATAATAACCTATAAATAACCACAACTCCTAATGGGTCCTTTGTTTTAGTGCAAAAAAGTACATTCTGAAAATGTTGCCATTTTAGGAACTATCTTTTCACAAAACATTATGAATAAATGGAAATTGGTTCAGAAAAATAAATTCAGTTTCATCAACATTCAGTCTCAGTTTATCATTTCCACATTACAACTTCCAGATCACAGAGTGTCGACAAAGGAACACAACATTTAGTCATCTGGAACTGAACCAGAGAGGATTTTACTTTTAAGACAAAAAAACCCAACAAAAACAAGACAAAATATTACAAAAATGAGATATATAATGACAAGAGAGAAATAAGATGGCAAAAAATGAGACAAACAACACAAAAAAACAAAATTCACAAAAAAGTTACAGAGCGACAAAAAATTGGACAAACAAGACAAGAAATTACACAAATCACACAAACACACAACAACAAAAACAATACACAAAACAATGAATAAAGCAAAACACAAAATGACAAAAGTAGGACAAAAAACACAAGCGAGACAAAAAGGAAACACAAAACGACAAAAACAAAAAACAAAACAACAAAAACATGACAAAAATGACAAGTCAGACAAAAAATACAACGAAAACAACAAAAACTAGACAAAATATTTAAAAATGAGAGACAAAATGACAAAAGAACAGTGAACAATCAAGTATTTTACTTAATGATCAAAACAACTTGAAACAAAACAACTACAAAGTGACAAAAAAATTACGAGATAAAATGGCAAAATAAAAAATGAGACAAAAATGAGACACAAAATGACATGAAACAAAACAAAAAAGAGACAAAATATTCGACAAAAAGTTACAAAGCCACAAAAAATGGAAAAAAAATAGACAAAAAATGACAAATGAGAAAGAAAATGACAAAAACATGAGACAAGTGACAAAAATCAGACAAAAAAAACTACAAAAACAAGACAAAATATTGCAAAAATGAGACAAAATGACAACAGAACAATGAACAATCTAGTATTTTACTTTATGATCCAAACAACTTGTCATGGTCTAGAAAATACTTTAAATTTATAGTTTTACTAATTTACAATCTGCAGTTAATTTTTCCACTTTGAGGGCCGGATTGGACCCTCTGGAGGACCGCTTTTGGCCCACGGGCCACATGTTGGACATCCCTAGAGTATGTAAAGTCACCTGTGGACAGATGTTGGCCCAAAAGTTGCACCCTTTTTTCTGTTTTATGGTATTATCACTTTCTACTTCTAGCCATGGTTGTGCTGTTTCCATACATGTGCAGAACTTGATGAATGAAAAATGAGCACAGCAAAAACAAAACGCCCAGAAACTGACTGGACTTCAAGCAGTTACAACCTGTACAGTCCTTTAAGTGGAGGAGAACGTTAAACTTTAGCTACGTTCACTGCTGACTGACTCCTTCCTGCCACCGCTACAGTACTGTGCTTCGACCCGGAGCTGTCGTCCAATGAGCGGTCGTTGGACTGAGTCGTCCGTCCGTCCACGTCGTCCGCTAACGCCCTCCTGTAGACGCCCGTCAGACTCTGCCTGAGGCGCCCCCTCACCTCCAGCCCCATGCAGAAGTACAGCAGCGGGTTCACGCAGCTGTTAAAGTAGGCGATGCCCTTCGCCAGAGGGTGCCAGATCTTCACCACCGGGTTCTTGTTGTCCACCATCTTCACCAGCAGGAGGCAGTGGTACGGCGCCCAGCACAGGAAGAACGCAACGACCAGCGACGCTAATATACGAAGGGGGCGGGACTTCCCTACCAGGCGGGTGCGTCTGATGCCGAGGCCGGCCAGGATGTAGCAGATGAGAATGACCATAAAAGGCACCATGAAGCCGCACAGGAAGCGGATGGAGTAGAGGGCGGCCCTGGTGATGTTGTCGCCGTCCGCCGCCAGCTTCACGTCCACAGAACACTTACTGAGATTTTTCTTTCCCACGTAGACCTGCCGGTAGATGAAGTACGGCGTGCTGAGGAGGATGGCTGAGGTCCAGACGAAGACGGCCACCACCCTGGCAGCCAACAGGGTACGGCGGCGCTTCGAGAAGACGGGCAGCCAGACGCAGAGCACTCGGTCCAGACTGATGACGGCCAGCAGGAAGACCGAGCAGAACATGTTGGCGTACTTGAAGAAGCCGTTGAACTTGCAGAGGAAGATGCCGAAGGGCCAGTGGTCGAAGAAGAGCTTCTTGATGAGGGAGAAAACCCGCGTGAAGCAGAAGATCAGGTCAGCGATCGCCAGGTTCACCAGCCACACATTGGTGACCTTTGGCTGGGGAGGAGGAGAAAAACAAGAAGAATGCAAAGGAAGGTTAGCTTAATCCAGCAATGTAGATAGAAATAAAGAAAGTTAGTTAAAACAATCCACTGTGAGCATCAATGCACCGACTGTCCAATGGAGTCTCACACCAAAATCTACAGGAACAATGCTGTACCATGTGAAAATCATGTTAGTTTCTCTACTAAGGCTATGAAATGATAAGATCCTGACATATTTTGGCTTCCACGCCGCACGATTCACTAGTTTGTTTCACTTTACATCTAAAAAGAGCAACAAAATCATAATCCACAGGACTTTCACTGGAAAGGTGATTACTGTGTCGTCAATCTGAGGTGGCTGTTTACTTTCATTTTCATTTGCAGTTTCTTTTCTTTATGCCACAAAACTGCCTTGTCAAGTTCAGGCACCAAAACTACATAATTAGATTTAGGTATAAGTTTATGCACTAAAATTAATTGATGAGATTTAGGTACCAAAACTACATAATTAGGTTTAGGTACCAAAACTACTTGGTTAGGGCTACCAAACCTTTTGGTAACTACTTATTGAGATTTGGGCACAAGAACTACTTTGTGAGGTTTGGGTTCCAAAAATACTTGGTAAGGTTTCAGTACTAAAACTATTTTATGAAGCTTAGACACCAAAACCACTCTGTAAAGTTTAGACAAAATAAAAGCTTACATAACAAAACTACTTTATCAAATTTAGGCACAAAACTACTTGGTTAGGAATGAAACTATCTGGTAAATCATGTTGTACATATTGGGAAACTGGTTATCTTTTAACATAAAGTATCTATCTATCTATCTATCTATCTATCTATCTATCTATCTATCTATCTATCTATCACTAAAGACTTGAAAAGGTCGACGTTTTCTCCTATCTAAAACACCAAGTACTTCTAACTCCTTCATTACTTAAACTGTATTCTAGAGAGATAAACATACCAAATGTTGTGGACATTTGTCATAATTATGATCCAGTTTTCTGCTATCAGCTCAGAAGGCATCATTCTGCACCATGTACCCACCCTGAGCTTGATTCCAGCCACCCAGATCACCACCGAGTTCCCTGCGATGCCGAGAACGACGGTCAGCGTGTAGAGGACGATGCTGACGTTGTCCATGACGGCGTCGATGTCCACCGAAGACGCCTGGTCGTCCTTGGAAGGTTTGAGGATGGGGACGGTCAGAGAGGCGTTAAGAGACATGGTGTGGCTGAAAACAAAAGAGTAGAACAGAATGTAAAAGTTCTGTCATAGAGAGAGTTAAAAAAGACAAGAGGAGCTGACATGGAGGCTGATTAACAGGGTTATTACGTCAGAGCCTGAAAACAGGGAAAACATTTGAATATTTGTGAGCACAGTTTAGAAAAATTGCTGAATTTTTTCACCTATAAGTGTGTCAATGAATGAAATCACATTCCTTTGCAATCCTGGGTTACATGCACTAGAATTAGATTCTTTTATCATACTGAATATCTATGCAGTCACACAGGACATTCCCTTTATGTGTTAAAACACTACAGTTCTTAATTTTTCATGTGATGACAGAGGATTCCATAGAAAGTTTGTCGTGTTTCCTTCCTGTTCTTGTTGGTTTTCAGCCAACCAAAAATGATCTCTTCATTTTAGCGGCCAGTTTATAAGTGTTGGATTTAGGGGACTTTCTCTTTTGCTTTTATGATAAAGACTTTGAGATAGTCCTTCTGATGAAACACAGCATGCAAGGAAATAAAACTCCACTGTCAAACAAAAATAGAAGCTTTTTCAAACAAGTATTTTTTTTTTCTAATCACAAGCCTTAATCTTCATATGATGCTATGGAAATAGACGTGTCGGAACGAACACGGGTTTCTGAATAAACTGTCTGAATGCATAATGCTGATGAGTCAGCTGAGTCATCGTCTGATAAAACGTCTGTATTTGTGTGTTTGTGCCATCTTTAAAATGCAGTATGAATGTGCAAAAGGTGGAACATTTGGAACCGCAACCGAGAGAACTGATGCTGAGTTGTTGACCAGCAGTTTCAAACCTCGGCATTGTGTCGTAGTGAACATCGAAGGTGTTAAATGTATCATTTCCTGTTTTATCTACATTTAACCCTCCTGCGGGTCAAACTGACCCATTTTAAAGTTTGAAAATGTGGAAAAAATAATATATTTTCACAGTGAAACTTCTGATGTCCACATTTTCAGAATTTTTTGGTGGAAAAAAAATGTTAAAAATGTTTCAAGAATATTCACATAAAAATCAACCAAAATCCAGTGAATTTAGCTGGATTTTGGTTGATTTTTATGTGAATGTTCTTAAAGAAAATATTGCAAGTTTTACTGATATCTATGTAATCATTTTAGATATTTTTAGGATTTTTTTTGTGGATTTTTACTCATTTTTTGAAAGTATTTACAAGAATTTTCTTGCCAAATTTGGGGGATTCTTTAAAAATAAAACTTATAAAGAAACTTTTAAGAAATTATTGGAATTTTCTTCCTGCAGGTTTTGCAAATTTTCAGAAATTTGGGGAATTATTTTGCAGATTTTTTTGATTTTTTTCAGACAAAGAAACAATATTTTTTGGATGCCTTTTTTGGGTTCTTAAATGAAGACAACAGGAGGGTTAATATTGCTTCCAAATAGCTGTGTTTTTATCTGTGGCTACTTTTCCGTATAATGTACTACATAGTTCAGTAATTTTGACATTAGATTATATGGTTTTCATGCATGTTTTCCTTCATTCATTCAGCCTCAATTAAAATTCGTAACACATCGAGGACGCATTGTGTTCCACTTTTACAGGACGATCTTCTAGCTTCCTGGTTTTTATTTAGACTTTCTTTATATTTCACTTCTGCTCCTCGTCTGTCCACCGTTCTACCGTCTGACCCAAATAAGAAACAAGAAAAGGAATTAACATAAAGCAAAATTAAAGTGTTTTTTAATTTTGATTCGGCAGCAAAGCAAACATCAAACCACAGACGTTAAAACGATGAAAACAAAGTCTGAACATCGACTCAGCTCGTGTTGATCTTTGATTAGTGTTATGGATTGATAGGAAAGGCTGTTTTTTTCCAGCTAACCCTCCTCATCAGGTATATCAGCTGCACCTGTGAAGCAGAGCTCAGCTGTGGGCTGTTGGTGATCAGTCTCTATAAAGAGAGGTTTTGAATCTTAGCTCAAGGGAAAGGTGGCTCAGAAGGTTCAGCACCATCAGCTGAGACTCTTCCGGAGGACTGAGTGTCTGAATGTGAGAATCAAGTCATTCTTTGCTCATTTTTTCCAAACAACCCTTTACAAAACTCCCACATAAGTTGTGTTTTGGGTCATAATTTTTAGTTCTGTCCCGATTGATTCTGTAGCTGGGACAAATCTCACTATCACTTTTTAGAGAACCAAGACCCATTTTTATTTTTAACCCCATTTTGAGTTTCCCCATTTACAACTATTAGGACCTCTGCTAGTTATTGTGGTTGGTAACGGACTTTGTACAGCCTCTGTACGTCTGAATGGCTTGTGGAGACTTTATTGATTCCAGCTGGCTGAAGACTGAGCTCCAGAGCCCACCTGGCAGTGATCTGGAGTGATTGTCCTGGAGCTCCAGACCTGCTCAGCCCTGGTTCTCCCTGCCTCCCAACTCCTCAGATTGGTCCACAAACCACGCCTGAAGAGGATAAATCTACAACCAAGCTGTTAGTCTCGGTAGCAGGTAGTTGTGACCAGTTCTCCTGGTGCCTGTTTGTGTATTCCTGTTTGGTCCATCGGTTCTGGATCCACTGAGGGGTGATTACGGACATTACGGACTGAAATCTGTGCTTATACAATCACAGTGACATTAACTACCTTTATGCTATTCTGAGCTGAAGCACTGAAGAACACATTCTGGGAACATGTGAGACTTTCATTATTGTTGCTTCAAAGAAGACCAGTATGGCACTTTTAATGACATGGACACTAGAAATAGACTGACTCCATGTTGTTGTTGACATTAAATTGTAGAAAACAAAGTGTGAACATCACTGCATTGGTCATGATGAGAGGAAGGACATGAAAACATCCCATTCAGACATTTAGACCTCCAGAGCTGCTCACTGAGTTGTAAATACAACCTCCAACTGCATTAATCTGATTAAATAATTCACAAACATTTTCAAGTACTACAATTATCAACTAACAATTAACACATCCAGACAACATAAAGACATTTTATTACTTCCAGTGACGACCCCACCTAAAAAAACTACACACTGGAAAAATGCCCTTCTCAAAACAAGAAAAAAAACTTATTTCAAGCAACTTTTACTTTGAAATAAGTGAAAAAATCTGCCAATAGAACAAGTGAAAAATGGCTTGGTAAGATTTCTTGAAATAAGATATGATATTTAGAATATTGAGGTCTTACAATTAGCTGGGAAAACTTGTTTTAAGCTCTATTTTATCAGGATTGTCAAGCTTAGGTGTCTTAAAATAAGTCAGACATGCTAAAAAAAAATAGTTTTTCACTCAAAAATAGATTTTTGCTTTCATGTAACTTCCTACGTTGAGATGTAATAAACCTGTTTTGAGTTGTCTTGTAAAATACAATGTAGAACAAGATAATTTCAAGATTGTTTGACTTAACGATATTTAAGATGCATTGTTTTAAAACAAGTCCATCTGCTGAAATGTCACTTAAGTGAATTTATCTTAAATTGAGTTGGATGAGACATTTTGACTAAAAATAAGACAAATAGACTTGGTAAGATTTAGAGTTTTTGCAGTGCAGTGGTTCAGTTTTTGTAGTGGGGTGGGAAGACCAAAGCAAACATCAGACCAACGGAGATTTCCGGCGCTGAAGTTTTCCACAGCAATAATCAACGACATGAGCAGCTAACAGCTTTAGCAAGAAAAAGGAACAAACTTATGTTAATGTTAGAACCACACATATAGAGCTTGAAGAAAGAGGTTTTAGATCTGTAGGTCTGATAAAACTGTGAAGCAGGTTGGAACTACATGTCAAAAATAACATTCTTGTTGTAGAAACCGTTAGAGGTGACCAACAACTAAATATACTTTGACCTATATGTCACAATTTTAGCTCTGAGTCATAAAGTGATGCCTACTCACATCCTGTGAACTAAACTGGTCAACTTCAGCCTCAGTAATGGTCCCTATAAGTTAGATATTTCACTAAACAAACAAGTAATTAGTTTTTTTTTTCAGGCCAACTCGAAAATATTAAAATTAGTCTTAGAAAAGAATATCATTGTTTGGTTGCACTGCTCATACCTGTGAGTGAGCATCATTTAAGGCAGCATAGGGTTAGAAGAAGACCAGTAAAGATAGACGATAGATAGATAAGATGGATAGATATTATAGAGTAATAGCTTTTATACTTTTTAGGTAAATAAAGGGTAAAAGTGTTGGCTACTGTCAGAGCTCAGTCTGTACAACTCAAAAAATAAATAATTGCACGATTCTTCACCTACTTGATTGTGCTGGTTTATTGGTTTCAGGCTACAATGTTTGATTTCTACACCCAGTTGAGTTGCATTGTGCATAATGGTTTAGAACAAAGATTAGGTGCTGTATCTGGTGCAGCTCTGGAATGAAGGTGGGGTTATAAATGCTCACAGGGTCTAAGTATCAGACTAATTCCTGGGTAGGCTTTCTGTTAGTCAGATGAAGAAGAATCTGGGGTGTTGATGAAATCACAATATAAGGGATAACCTCCTTAAACAGGATTTATTTTTGACAGTTTGGTCAATATTTATGCAACACTTCTGTCACTGAAATAGGAAATGCTCTTTTAAGATGCATTTTACATTGAATTTGTTGCACAAAGTTACTTTTTAAATGTTGAATATGATCTTTTTAATTTTTCCCCTGATAGTTATTGTCTCACAGAATGAAACCACTGAATCTAATTTTCACGTTTGCTTAATGTAATGAACCTTAAAAGTTTAAATCACAGTTACTGGCCAGAGATTCAGTCTGGTGTGAGTGGATGTGTGTTCAGTATTCAAAGACTTTTTGGTTAATTTAATTTGCTGCAGCACGAATATCATTTTTCAAGATACTGGTTTCATATACAACAGACTGACTTACTGCAGTTATGTTTCATATCATACTAGTACAAGAGATGCCACACAGCAGCCCTGTATGTTCTACTACTGTGAAACAACTAATACAGTACATAGTATAATAAAAGCATAATGCCCACAAGAACATGGTTTAATCAGTACGGTAAAAATCAAAGTATGCCTCTGCACACTGTAAATAGTTCAATTCTCTTTTCAGTTTCTCTCTTTTTCTACTTCTAGCACTTGCTTCTAATTTATCTTGTAACATTATCATCTATTAACCTGCAGCACTTTCTCTTTTTTTTTAATCTTTTAAACTTGTTAAATGCTCTAATTTTCAGTATTTACTGTCATGCATCCAGACAACAACAGACAACAAATTCCTCTTATCTGGAAAACCTGCTGATTTTGGATCTGCAAAGCCACGAAATAGTGTAACTAAATTTGCCGGAAAAATGTTAATTTGACTTCACATGGAAAATGAAGAAGCATAAAAGAATGAAGCGTGTTTGTTTAGTTTGGGTTTGTGGTTAAAATGAGTGATGAGTTTATCTCTGACCACACGTAGTCGCCTCCCTGTGACTTCCATAAAACACTCAGCCTTCAAATAAACAGAATAAAGACGGCAGCTACGCTTTTTAAAATGCATTTCAACACTGTCAGACAGAAATTAGAAACATCAAGCGACACAATCTGTGGAATCAGAACCAGCCCTGGTGTCCTACCTGTAGATGTGGACCTGATGTCACAGCTTCAGTCGCATCTTCTGAAGGGTCACTGCTACTTCAAATGGTTTTATTAGTTCAAGTGTGTTCTCATGTGTTCTCCCTCTGTCACACACACACACACACACACACACACACACACACACACACACACACGCACACACACACTTCCTCTCTCTTTTCATGTCATGTGTCTGGCTTTGTCTTCCGTTCTGCTCGGCTGCTTCTCTTTTCTCTGCCACATAAACACACAGACTGGACGACCGACTCGCTGATTCCACATCAGAGTTATTACTTTCCTCTCTGTCTCATTGACCAGTCAGATTTCTCCAAAGCAGGGCCAATGACCTCGTGTTATTTTAGTAAATAACTTCATAATTCCTCAAGAGAAGCTCATCCAAGTGAAGCCTTGTTGTTCATGCTGTACTAAAGCAGTTTGTCCTTCATGGAGTTTCAACAGAAATATTCACCTTAAATTTAGCCTCAACATCACTTCATCCTTCTGATTCCATGAAACATCATTGGCTCAGAATGGGCTTCCAGTAACAGGAAGTAGAAACAAAAGTGGAAGGGACCACAGAAGTGTGGCTGAGCTACTGATGCAACTCATTCTTCTGAAGTAAAAATAAAAAACGCACAGAAATGATAAAAATAAGTGGAAGTGTTTGCCCTGTGAGCTAACATGACAAAACCCAGTACAGACATGTGGAATAAATTCCTGCATTCATTTGACCAGCCTTTCAGGTCATGATGCTGCCACCGCCATGCTTCACATCATGATGATACCACCACTGTGCTTCACATCATGATGCCACCACCGCCATGCTTCACATCATGATGATACCACCACTGTGCTTCACATCATGATGCCGCCACCACCGTGCTTCACGTCATGATGCCGCCACCACCGTGCTTCACGTCATGATGCCGCCACCACCGTGCTACACATCATGATGCTGCCACCACCATGCTTCACATCTTGATGCCGCCACCACCGTGCTTCACGTCATGGTGCCGCCACCACCGTGCTTCACGTCATGATGCCGCCACCACCGTGCTTCACGTCATGATGCCGCCACCACCGTGCTTCACGTCATGATGCCGCCACCGTGCTTCACGTCATGATGCCGCCACCACCGTGCTTCACGTCATGATGCCGCCACCACCGTGCTTCACGTCATGATGCCGCCACCACCGTGCTTCACGTCATGATGCCGCCACCACCGTGCTTCACGTCATGATGCCGCCACCACCGTGCTTCACGTCATGATGCCGCCACCACCGTGCTTCACGTCATGATGCCGCCACCACCGTGCTTCACGTCATGATGCCGCCACCACCGTGCTTCACGTCATGATGCCGCCACCACCGTGCTTCACGTCATGATGCCGCCACCACCGTGCTTCACGTCATGATGCCGCCACCACCGTGCTTCACGTCATGATGCCGCCACCACCATGCTTCACTTCATGATGCTGCCAGAGATGATGTGTTTGTAATGACGTGAGAATCTTCATTCAGTTGACTTCAGCGTCTCTCACTAGCTTTCTGGTGAAATCTTGTTGAGATTTATTCTGTTTTTTTTTTTTTTTTTAAAACAGGCAGAAGTTGTTTTACATGAACCATATTTCTTCAATTTTGTAATGATTGATTTGTTTTCTTGACTTGACCACCCACGAGTATTGATTCACCAGTGACCAGACCTTGTAGATGCAGTTGTCCTTATTAAACGGTCACTTAAGACAAATCCACTCAGGTGATGTCCATTTCACTGACTGTATTATTTTTACCACCAACTGGCTGCACCTGTGGGGGGTGAATCCTAATGCAACCACTTGTTTTACATTTTAAATTCTTAATCAACATTAATTTGTAGAAATTTGTTTTTCACTTGGACATGAAAGAGTATTTTTGTTCATTCCTGTCAAAAATGTCAACTTAAATGGACCGTGATTCATGTTGAAAAGTGATAAAAATACCTTTTTATGCTGTAAGAAGTGTCTTTAACCTGCATAGATCCAAAGTTTATATTCTAAAGTACCACCTGCTGCTGTATCACAACAATGTTCTCAAAACATCATAAACGCAGATAAATTCCTAAAAGTTCCTTTGAAATAGTTCTGCTGCACAACTCCATTAATATGGATTTATATTTGATTACTTCCCCCTCCTTCTTTGCACTGCTTCTGAGAAATGTGTGAAAGTACAGTCGCTTCCTTGTTTTTCTGTCCCTGGAGCCAGTTGGGTCACTATAAAAAGGCTAAAAGGGATATTTTGATGTCGCAATAGGTCAAACAGAAACCTGACCATCACAAAGCAGAAGTCTTTATGAGAAAGAGCAGATTATTAGGAAAAGACTGGTTTTGTGTGTTTATATGTATTTTGTGTACATTTTACAAACAGCTGATTATGTTTTACACCTTAAAGTATGTTTTAATACCTGGTTGGTCATGACTAAAAGCCACCAGTAAGTTAGTTTTACAGCAGAGGTGGTGATATTTGATGTGTTTATGTGTACATCTCTTTGAGTTTGGTTAGTTTTTGGTTAAAAGTTTGATTTAGACTTACGTTAAGGGTGTAAAGGACTACATTCAGTCATGAGTGTGCATCGCCATCTAACGCCTTCTTGTGCTGCCCTCTAGTGGCAGAAAGTGAAGCAGTTTGAGTGATTCCTTGAGAACTTGGACCTACTAAGTGTAGTTTTAGTTCAGAAAGTGCAGTGAAGAAATTACCTAAATTCATGGAGAAAAAATAATAAAGATTTGGTTTGATCATGAACAATTTAAAAAATCTTATAAAACCACAAACATATGATGATAAAACATGGTTCATTCTAAGGATTTCCAACGGCTTGCAGATAAGAAATAGGAGTATTTGACTTTATTATTTATTGTCATTACTCATGAGTCTTTCTTTCTTATTATCTGAATCATTTTATCTCTTTACCTATTTGATTAATTACACAGCTCTCGGTCCACTCCAGAAGCCTACAGGACTGCACTCTTTAACAAAAATTAATTATATTGTAGGATTGGTTTCAGTTCAGCTTAATGTTTGTTTACTAAAGATAAAACCACTTTTTCAATTTTATGACTCAAATTTATGTTTTGTATGTGCACACAGACACACATATTCAATAATTTATTTAAACTTGGAATATGTTGAGTTATGGAGGATATCTGGAAGTATTTTTACATTTTAATCTATTTTACACGTCATTTGATGCTTCACTTTTCCGTTATTGTCTCAGTTTGCTGTTCTGATCCTGTCTCTGCTCTTTCCTGTTTGCATTTATCTATGACATTATGATAGTTTTGCCTCATTCTCATTCTTTTTAAAATGACTTTTGATCCGTAAAACACCGTTACATTCTGTTTGTAGGAAAAGTGCTGTCAAAATAAAGTCTGACTGGTTGAGTAATTTATTTAGACATTGGTTGGGAGTTGTTTTTGTCACTGTAGAATTCTAACAGACATTCAAGAGATGTAGTGTTTTATTCTTTAACTCCCACCTGCAGCCAAAGGAGGGCAGCACCAAACCATCTGAATTATCAATATGCTGCGTTAACAACTCACTGTTTGTCTGCATTAATATGAAATGTGCAGAAACAAGAAGAGGAACTTCTGCTGAAGGGATATAAGCAGTAGGAAGTTTTGCTCATCAGAAATGAAAGCACTGATATCAAAATCTGCTTAAGTAAAAATGACAAACGGAACATTTTTAAATAGTTACCTAAAAAAAACAGTTATTCTGTTTGCTGATAGCTGAGTACCTTTAAGTAGTGATGAATGGCACAGAAAGGATTTAACAGAAGACTTTATTACAGCTAAACAGGCTAAAAAAAAAAAAGCAGAAAATAGATTTTTAAAAGCATAATAGAGAGATTTTAAGCCCATAAGACCCAAATATGGAAAAGGAATGAGCAAAAAAATAAGACTAAAAAAAAAAAACTGATGATAATATAAAAGCAAATATAGAAGAGACTGAGCAAAAAAAAAAACAAAAAAGAAAAAATATATATACAAAACAACTATAGGAAAAAACACGAAAAAAATATTTATACATAACAAATATAGAAAAAAATTGCAAAAATGATAGATAGATAGATAGATAGATAGATAGATAGATAGATAGATAGATAGATAGATAGATAGATAGATAGATAGATAGATAGATAGATAGATAGATAGATAGATAATAGAAAAATGATATTTAAAAAAATCTAACTGGTGTATTTCTGTAACAGTGGGTTTTACAGGGTTAAAAGAAAAACTGAATTCAAACTTGTGGTGAAGTGATTTTAAATAACGTCAATTCATTCACTTGCTGACTGCTCTTTTGTTCATTCATTAATTTGCTGACACAGTCGACTAGTTCACACTTCCTGTCTTTCTTGCACTTCCCTCCTGCTTCCTTAATGTAAGAAAGCACTCGCTGACGTAGATTTATTGCCTTTTGCGTTGGTGAATGTGTCAAACACAATATAACACAGTTTGGGAATACACTCGGCGTGTTTCAACATGACAGATTAACCCAAAGGGGATTTTTGGCTCAGACGGAAGCTTTTCTGCATTTGAGGAGCTGAACCTGTCTTAACTTGGTGTTGATGGAAGTAATGGACCACTGAGGTATGCAGATCTATGAGGCAGTGCACAAGGCTCCATTGTTGATGTGGTGGTTTCCTCATTTGATCTGTGTCAGCGGTTGGAAAAACATTTAGATAAAAAATGTCTCCACTCAGCTGGTTTCTTTTACGAACTACAATCAGACGTTTGACAAAGACCAAACAGAAACTGCCCCAGTGAAGGTCACAGAATGATTTCCTGTATCATCATTCCTTATGACCTCAGTTCAGGGTCAGAAACAGTGAACTACAACATCTTGATGAGCCTTCTGAGGAATTCTGTTGGCATCAGCAACTCAGATAAATCTGTCAAACAGGTCCATCTTGGTAAAACTTGGAGATTCCTTTGATGCTTCTCTATGTGGGGTTCCCCAGGGGTCTATCTGGGGTCCCCTATTGTTCAACATATACATGCTAATCCTGGGGCATATCATGCATAGACATGACATAGAGTTCAACTGCTTAGCAGATGACACCTAGTTGTATCTCTATGAAACCTGGTACTCTGATGTCTCTCGTATCATGTCCTGCCTTGCTGAAATTAAAAATTGGATGTTTGAGAATTTCCTGCAGCTGAATGCCCTTGATGAAGAAAATAGCACACCTTTCACTCCTTCATTCCTTTTCCCACAGTTGTCCACAATTCTTTTATCTTTTGTTATTTGTTATTGTCTGTCAGACCCCTTGATTCAACCACCTTTTGTTCTTTGCTGTATTACCCTCTGCTACTGATTAGCAACCAAATGAACCTCTATTCACCCTTGCATTTACATATGGCCCTTCCCTACTCTCTGACCATCCTTATAGATTGTGGATTCTGCAAATGCTCTGGGTCTTCTTACCTTTACAGACTCATGCTCTGTGTTGGTAAACCCACTGTATGACGGAATACCAATAAACACCCACTACAGCAAACTTCCAAGGACTAAGAGTGAAATTTCTTCAACACCCTTCAAATCTGAAGTGATCATAATGGCCCCAGCTCTAGCACTGTTAGAAAACTTTCCTCTGGGTCCTTTAATAATTCACGTTCGTTATGAGGCCCGGATGATCAGGTGACCAAAGAGTTGTCCCCCTTTACTCAGCTTAGACAGCTCACCAAGATCAGGTCATCCCTCTAGTCTGCAGACATTGAAAAGGTCGTCCAAGCTTTCATCCCATGCAGATTATTATCAACTATTGTAATGCACTTTATTCTGGTATCAGGGAGTAAAACATCCAAAGATGGCAGGTAATTCAAAATGCTTTGCAGCTTTCGGGACTGAAGACTACACATTTGAAAAGTAAAAGAATAAATAAATCTGGAGTTGTGGGGTCAGTCTGAAGGCTTATGCTGTGTCCACAGGATCCATCAATTTCCCACTAGTCTATGTGACAAGCCTCATGTCTCATTCTGGAAGCATCACAGAAGCTTTGAGCAATGTGGTGACATGTTGCCTGCTAGCTGCTTGCACACAGGCTAGCAAAAGTAGCATAGACCTCAACTTTACACAAATGAGGCACAACAACTAGCTGTTGTTGAACTGAAATGAGGACAGATTCAGCCACTGTACAGCTCATTTCTCACCTCAGATGTTATCAGAAATACTTTTCATCGAACTGGTTGGTCCGAGACCCCTACAGGACTGAAGGTAAAGCATCTGTCATGTGACACGCCCACCAAGCAGGCAATGTTTGGATGCGGTTCATGTAAAAAGGCCTCTGTGGACACATACCAAGGTCTAGGTATTGGCTGCTAGACAATGGAGGGAGTGGCATCATGAGTACAAGTATAGATGGAATAAAAAAGATGACATGTCTAGTTCTGCAGCACTGATTTTGGTCTGATTTCAGAACTGCTTTCTATGTCCTCTTGTCATTAGCCTTTCTTTCGATTAACTGTCATACTGACATTTAAAATGCTAGATTAGAGAAAACAGCTCATGTGGATAAAACCACCTGGTGGAGCCTAGAAGCTTCTCTGAGCACAGCTAACTTTTAATGTCTGCTGTAGTCTTCTGTAGTCTAATTCCATTCAAAAGAACAAAAACTATTTTGGACAGCTTTGCTACAGCTGCAGGATATGAGAAAAGCTTCAAAATTCCCCCCAAAACCTTTACAAATCACTATTTCCAACCAGTCATTCAAGTCATCTGGTGAAAACTCCTGTATTTTTGTCAGACATATATCGCAATGTCAGTTTTTTCCAAAGTTGCTCTAATCTGGATTTCATTAATGCTTTATAATGAAGAGTGAAGGAGACTAACTGGTGATAAAGGTTCTTTATAGGGACTCAGATCCAAAGAGGCTCTTTGAAGTCCAATCTTGTCTCTCAGGAAGTCAGTGACTCTGCAGGTAAACCTCAAGTCAGAAGTTAATGACTTGTTTTTGAATCTACACCATGAAGTTCAGTCACCTGAACCTTGGAAATGTGTCGCAGGTCATGACTTATGATTCAGAAGCAGTCAGTGAATGTGTAAACCTTGTGCACATTGACTCATAAGTGAAAGAAAACCAATTGAATGAATGATGAATCACCAGCTGCTGATGTAGAAGTCTGCTGCATTGGAGACAAACAAACCTACAGTAAACTACAGCAAGCAACAGGCAGTGCTCCTGGATTTATTGTTTTTGGGTGATATGCTCATGGATGTTAACAACAGATGTGAGTTGAGCTGAAGTAGTTGCTTCTGTCACATTTGGACTCATTTTTCACTGCAGTTTAAAATCCTGCCCCTCTATGGAAACAGCTCAACCATGACTAGAAGCAGAGAGGACTCGGAAACGTCTGCTGTGCAGCGTGATGCAGTCATAATGACATTAATCACAGATATTTCACCATGCTGAATGTGTCTTCCAACAACTTGCTGACAGCTCACTCCTCCGTTTATCATTTTTTACACATGCTTCATTTATTTAATTGATCCAATGTGTTTTGTTTTCCTCTAACTTCTGTGTGCTCTGACTAAACACTCTGCAGTTTGAAAACACTCTTAATCACGTCTGAATCAGTCCCAGTTGTGCTGAGGTGTGGAGATTTTTCAGTTTTCTTTACAGAATCTGGGTCAAAAGGGTTTGTTTTTGGTGAAGTTCTTACTGTAGTTTAAAAACAAAGTCCTGATTGTGTGAATACACTGACCAGATTGCTGCTAAACTGCATTGTACAATCTGCCATCACAGTAAAGGTATTCTATGAAATATCATGACTATAAGCTGAGGTTTGATGAATTATCGAGATGGAACTAAACGTCACACATGATACATTTAAGGACCATCAGAAAGTTTAAAATTTGCAGGTTCTTCTTAGTTTCTGGTTGATAAATGGTGTCTTTTTTACAGTTATTTAAAGAGAACATGCCTTTCAAAGCCACAGCATTTTGAGGATCAGAGGAAGTAAAGCTGTAAGGAATGCAATAGTGAAGTTACAAGGTAAAGTGAAATGATGTCCGTCCGTCCGTCCGTCCGTCCGTCCGTCCGTCCGTCCATCCATCCATCCATCTTCTTCCTCTTATTTGGGCTCGAGTCATGGAGGCAGCAGATGAAGCAGGTCATTCCAGACGTTCCTCCCCCTCAGCAACATTTTCCAGCTCTTCCTGGGGGATCCCGAGGCGTTCCCAGGCCAGATGAGATATATAATCCCTCCAGCTAGTTCTGGGTCTAACCCGGGGTCTCCTCCCAGGAGGACGTGTTCAGAAAACCTTCAAAGGAAGTCTCCCTGGAGGATCAGAATCAGGTGTCCACTCCCTCTTCACCACGACGGTTCGGTACAACGCCTTCATTACTGCTGACACCACCAATTCACCTGTCCACCTCACGCTCCATTTTCCCGTCGCTGGTAAACAAGATCCCGAGATACCTGAACTCCTTCTCTTGGGGAAACAACTCCCCCCCAACCTGGAGGGAGAAATCCAGCAGTTCTCAGCAGAGAACATGGCGTGAAGTGATGTGAGTACAGGAAATGCAGAGAAAAGCTAAATAGCTGTATAAAAAGACATGCAAAATAAAGTAACACAAATGAAGGTGGACTGAGGGGAGAAATTCATGGTTTCTGCATCCAAATGGATCATGTCACGCCATTTTGGACCATAAATAAGGCCAGTTCACTTCATAGACCTATCACATTACTCCTCACATCGGACACAGATGAACACATACAGTAGGGCTGTGACTTTTTACAGATGATAGCTTTGATTTCAGATTGAGTGTTTACTGAAGGTCTTCAGATTATTCATGTGGAGTTCTAGTGTTTGCTGGCAGAGTTCGATGGCCTCCCATGCTGAACACTAATCAAAGCTCCCCCAAAGTCTTGCAACAAATACTTTAATTACAACTCGTTAAATGATGAATTATAAAGACGCTGACAACCGACAATCTCCTTGTGTACTCTCACCTCAAAACAAATATTTGTTCCGGGCTCCATGAAGATATCTGTGGTGGAGTCTGCACCAAACCTTGTGTACTAGAAGGTAAATAAAGCTAAAAGATAAAGTGGAATCAGGTGAGGAAAGCAAATACTAAATGGAAGAACTCTCATCTCTTCTCACCACTTGTCACTCTTATTTCATACGTTACACAATACTGTTTATTTATGTGGGATTTGCTTTAATTTACCCCTGCTAGTGTAACTTAGCTGCTATCCCAGGCTTGTTTGGGTTGATATCATGTTTACATCTATCATATTAAAGCAAACACACAGTAATTAGTTAGTTTCAGCTGTCTGTTATTAAATTCTTGATCAAATGTGATTTAATTGTTGGCTGTTTTGTTCAAACTTTGCTTGTTTGTTTTTTGTTCCTTTGTTTCCTAGTTTTGGGGAGGGGTACGTCCTGGGCCAGACCAAGTGGAGGGCTGTTTTTCTTTCTTTATCAATGTTTCTTTTATTATAATATGCATCCTTCAGTGAAATCGCTGAATGTTTAGCTCATACGGAGACATTTAGAAACGTCAGTGAGTGTTTAGTTTGTACAGTGATGCTGTTTCCCCATGCTGTCTGATTTTACTGCTTCCAGACAGAGGGGAGGCTGTGCTGATAGAACATGTACCGTTGTTTAAGTAGCTATGGGGAAATCTACCAACCACTTCCTGTTAAACCAGTATCTGGCTGCTGCTAGTTTCCCACCGTGGTGCACCAGCTGGTGGAAATGGGTTGGAGCGTTAAAGAATTAGTTTAGGAAGAAATACAGTCAATTAAAATGTTGAAACATGTTCTAAAAGCTGAAAAAATGCAACTTTTTTGAGATTGTCAGTCTCATGCAATTTCATCACAGCAAATACGCTTAAAACATCACAACTTACATCGCAATTTTTTAGAAAAGCTGCTGCAAATTCAGATATTTTAGGGACAGATAAGCTGGAAAAATCCTGTGAAATCCTGGAGGAACTGATATAAATACGATGAGTTTTTTTACTGATTTTATTAACCAGTCTGGCATCTTCCTATTCATAATCCATAAATGCAATCACGCTTTTTCTGTTTACTTTCCAGTAATTATCAGCTAATTTACAACTTCCTCAAGTTCTGTGTGATTTTCAGTCATTATTTCTTCATTTTACTGCTCACACTGCTCAAAATGCTAACTGTGAAAACTTTAAAAATTCACAATTCATAGTTTCATTTATCCACGGGGACGTACATCTGAGAATACATGTAACACTTTTTTGCATTTCAAGGACAAGAGTGGCGTCAGTTTGTGTTTCTTTTACTGTCAACAAATCACATAGAACAAAACCCTAAAAAGGTGCAGTTTGTTTTTGTCTAGCTTAAAGAGTTCTGACATGCTGAAATGCCATTTCTGAAAGTCTGAAAGGCTCCTAGCTTGTTGCTGTTAACCATGAACCTTTTATGTCAGAGTATAAACTTTCTTTAAACATAAAAATAATCATGTGGCTCCAGTTGTGAGACAGAAATAGAATGATTTCATCATATATCTGTGAAATTCAGTGCTCAAAAAATACTTTTTAAAAATCTTTCCCGTCAGTATTGGCAAAACTGTAGTTTGCTGAATTAAAGAAGGAAATGCAGCAGAAAATAAGTGTCCTGTAGCTTCATGCGTTCACTCACCACCTCCAACTCTTCAACTTTCTGCCAGTTTCTTATCACGTTTCCTGCAACTGATCCTTTCTTTAGAAATAATTATTTCTGAGGCAGGCAGTTTATCTTATCATGCACAGAACACAAGCAGTATATCTGTATTCTCCTTAAAAATGTGTTCATAAATTTAAAAGAACCTCTGAAAGCTGCAGGAGACAGATCTACCCCTAATGGGAACACTTCTTCAAGCATTAGTCATCCAGACCGCAGGAGGAAAGACCAGACTGTGACTAGACTGTGACTTGTAGAGGATGTCAGAACTTCTTATCATTTTTCATGTCGTCTCTCGTCAAGCCATCTGTCAATTTCTGTCAAGTAAAAAAAAATACTGCTGCTTACCTTCAGCCGCCAGGGAAAGATCTGGAAGAAAAACAAATGGAGAAGGAACGTTCTCCAGAACTACCTGCAGCAAACGGAGATGTGCTCAGAAATAAAACCTGAGGCAGTTTTAGTTGTGTCTAAACTAGAAGCACAGTTCAGACACAAAAATTGAAGATGAAAAGAACAGGAACACAAAGGTGTTTAAAAAAAATCACATAAACTAAACTTTGTATTTCAGTCAGTCAGAATGTAGAGAAGCAGCATCACTCCACATATAATGGAAGGAAGCACCATGACAGACAACAGGTTCTTGAGGGTCAGTAAATTTAAAAAAAGAATCCACAGATTGTCACTGTTTTTATTGTTTTTCCCTGTGATTGTGGAATGAAATATATCTTTAATCTTCAATGTAATCTTCAGAATGAGTTACTTTTGCCTCAGCTTGTCTTGAGGTTTATTTCATTCCATAGAATCTCATTCTTTTTGCAGGAAATGTGAACAATAGTGGCAAAAGTGCAAATTTCCTGTCTGTAATTCATCATCAATGTGTTGCAACAAGTAGCTTCTGCAGATTTAAGTCAGAACGAGTGCTTCTCTGGTGGATTTCATCAGTATGAAATCTTATCTGTAATAATAGTTCTTTTCTTTGTTTTTCACCTTACTTTAGTCAGTCCCTTTGGCATCCAGTGGATGTTTTTCGTTTGTATTCCACCACAGTATTGCGCATTTGTAAAACAGTTTAGCTCCGCTTTGGTGAAGAACATCATGGAATTGTTTTTCACCGTCTTTAGCAGTAGTTTCTGTTGGTAAATGAGAGACATTGGAATGGGACATGTCTGCATCTCCAGACCAGAAACAGGAAGTGAACTTGGTGACATACGTGCGTTACGTTTGGGGACCGCTATGATTGCTGGAACTCGTGGGAGGCGGGACAAGGTTGCGTGGTCGCACAGAATTCACGGAGATTGGTTGAATTTGCGTTGATTGTTGAATTCCTGGAGGGACTGGTTTATTCCGTCTCCGTCTCACTGGTGTCATTCAGGTTTTGGGGCTGGTCTTGAACTATCAGGATTGCTTTTTTCTACTCCGTCAGCAGCTGGAGTTGAAGAACAAACTGACCTGCAATAATCTGAGGACCTGTAGCCTCCTCTGACCAGAAACAACTAATCTGAAAATCTGAATAAAATCAGCGATTAAACAGTGACGTCCAACTATCTGAGTATCTAAATGTTGTGGTCCTGCACTCCTGATGGGTTTGATGAGAAAAGTTAGAGACCCATCAGAAGCAGAATGGTTAAACAGATCTGCTGTTCATGTTCAGACATGGTGGAACATCTTCTAGGTGGTGCAAACCTGTAGAGAAGAGAGGAATTTTGAAAATCTGGCACCTCATAGGAGGGAGTGTTCTGATTAGCTGGCAGTGGTTCAGATATGTTAAGAAGTAGTAGAAGTTAAAGAGGCAGCTGAAGAATGCATTTGATCATGAGGAACAGAAAACTGAGAGATTCACTTCACTAAGCAGCCGTCACACCCAATGGAAGAGCAGTTTAAACTTTAATGTAAGTTTGTTCTGTCACAAAGAGATAAACACGTTCATTTAAAGCATGATGTGTAAAATTGAAGAATCTATTTGAGTTTAGACACAGATCAGTCACAACATTCAAATAAAAGATGTTAACTACTGAACTGATTTTAATGATTCTCTGAGCTTCTCTATGTTGTTTCACTAAATAGTTAAAGGTCTATAGATTTTATGCGATCAGAGTGGATCTTTTTCTCACATTGAGAAGGTATTTGTTTATTTTTGTACTTTAAAGTTTATTTTTGTAGCACTCTGTTCAATGTGCAGTATAATAAGCCAGTATTTTTACTACATTTTAACTATATTTTTACAATATTTTCACTATTTTTTACTATATTTTTAACTGTATTTTTATTATATTTTACAGTATTTTTACTATATTTTTAGAGTATTTTTTACAATATTTTTACTGTATTTTTCCTATATTTTTGCTGTATTTTTTACTATTTTACCATATTTTTACTACATCTTTACCACACCATATTTTTACTACATCTTTACTGTATTTTTACTACATTTTTACTGTATTTTTAATATATTTTTACTGTATTTTTATTATATTTTACCGCATTTTTACTATATTTTTTACTGTATTTTTACTATATTTTACTATATTTTGACTGTATTTTTATTATATTTTCCTGTATTTTTACTGTATTTTTACTATATTTTTTATTATATTTTACAGTGTTTTTCCTACATTTTTACTGTATTTTTCCTATATTTTTACTGTATTTTTTACTATTTTACCATATTTTTACTACATCTTTACCACACCATATTTTTACTACATCTTTACTGTATTTTTACTACATTTTTACTGTATTTTTACTATATTGTTACTGTATTTTTATTATGTTTTACAGCATTTTTACTATATTTTTACAGTATTTTTACTATATTTTACTATATTTTTACTGTATTTTTATTATATTTTACAATATTTTTACTGTATTTTTGCTGTATTTTTACTGTATTTTTAATGATATTTTCCTGTATTTTTCCTGTATTTTTCCTATATTTTTCCTGTATTTTTTATTATATTTTACAGTATTTTTACTATATTTTTACTGTATTTTTACTATATTTTACCATATTTTTACTGTATTTTTTATTATATTTTACAGTATTTTTATTATATTTTTACTGTATTTTTTAATGATATTTTACTGTATTTTTACTATATTTTACTGTATTTTTTATTATATTTTACAGTATTTTTACTATATTTTTACTGTATTTTTCCTACATCTTTACTGTCCCATATTTTTACTACATCTTTACTGTAGTTTTTACTATATTTTTATTGTATTTTAATTATATTTGTATTGTATTTTTCACTATCTTTCTATTGTATTTTAAAATATTTTTTCAATATTTTACTGTATTTATTACTATTTTTTACTGTATTTTTTACTATATTTTACCATATTTTTGCTGTATTTTTACTATATGTTAGTATATCTTGCCATATTTTTACTGTAGTTTTACTATTTTTTACTGTAACACTGCAACACTGGTTGTTCTGTAGCTTGTAAAAGTCTCTCAGACCCATTTTTAAAGCTTTTTCCATCAACTCCTAGAAGTGACTGTTCACCTGCTGCCTGACATTTCCTCCCACTGACAGGTGACATTAAAACCAGATAATTAACATCATTACCTTCAGCTGGCAGCGGTATTAAATCAAGAGACGCACTTTTGCAAACCCTGAAGCTCAGAGGCTTGGACCACTTTCATTTCTCACCCGCTTCCCGTCAAACTGCTTCAGAGGCAGTGGAGTGACAAACAGCACTGATGTCACTTTGGCCTCATTAAAGCTGAAACCATCCTTTGATCTGAGCCGTGACACCGTTCTGGTGAATGTACCGGTCTGAATAATGGCTGCTGGAACTTTTGAAACTTTTCAGCGGCTGTCGGAGTCGTGTTTACCAGTCAGCAGAAATAGCACGGATGCTAACAGGATGCACTGATTCACTGAAGTGTTCCTGACCTATATGAAAAGTGCAACTCAGGTTGAAATAAAGAATGATTAAGAAAGCATTCAGAGAAAAACAGATTATCTACAGCTATGCAGAAATGCACAACTGACTTCTTTAAACTCGCAGTAAGTGGCCTCTATGTTGAGTTTATTTCATGTTTTCTGTATTCCGAGGGGAGATTTGTCTTTTTCCAGGGCAGCGTTTGAATCTGAAGTGTGATTAAACGCTGCTCCTGACATCAAGAAGTTTTCCTGCTAAAATTGGCCTCCATTACTAGTTGTGTGTCCAAGACCATAAAACCTGATGAACAACAGAAAAAGAGTCTAAAGATAAGCCAGATCTGTAAACTTCAGCTGTAATTGTAAACTCAAGTGTCTTCAGGGTTCACAACATGTACATGAATGCATGAATTCTTTCTGTTCCTGTGTCTACAGATAGCTATGTATGACTGGCTAATCATTTGCTGCAGATTTCACCCACTGGGACCCATCAGACACAACTTAAGCTTTGGGCTATTTTTGACTTCCGTAACCACAGGAGTGTCTAAGACCATAACATCTTTCAGTAAGGGGGAAAACAGATGACAGATAAGCCGGATTTGTACATTTTTGGGCTCTGAAACAGACACAGACGGGTGAAAACATAACATTCTTCTGGAAAAAGCGTAACAGCTTCACAAGACATGAAGCATCCACATGTGATGATATAAACCCTCTGGATCAGACCCTGCAGTGAGATCAGTGTCGTGTTGGGGTCTCAGACAGAACTCCACATTTCCACAGCCTCCAGAAAATTCCACAGGAAGCTCCGACTCGCTGGAGATTTCTATGTGTGCTTTGATGTCACGCTTCAGTTGGTGTCTAAAGGGATATCTGGCTGTCATCTGGCTGCTGCGCTGAATTCCAGCCTCATGATGCTTTATCCATCTGAACCCCAAAGGCTTTTTATCTAAAATTACCAACATTATACTATTCTCAGAGGAAACAGAAAGACTTCCCAGATTTTGAACAATGCAATGGTCCATTAGCTAATTCATCCTAAGTTTAACCCTCGTGTCGCCTGCGGGTCAAAATTGACCTGTTGTAAAGTTTGAAAATGTGGGGAAAAAAAATATGTCCACATTTTCAACATTTTTGGGGAAATTTTTCAACATTTTTTGGTGGAAAAAAAGAAATGTTAAAATGTTTAAGAACATTCATTAAAAAAAAAAATCAACCAAAATCCAGCGAATTTCCCTGGATTTTGGTTGATTTGTTTGTGAATGTTCTTATAGAAAATATTAGAACTTTTACTGATATATATGGAATCACTTTAGATATTTTTAGGATTTTTTGGGGAAGATTTTTATTCATTTTTTGAAAATATTTACAATTTTTATTTTTTTTATTTTTTACATTTTTATTTCTTGCCAAATTTGGGGATTTTTTTAAAAAAATTAAACTTTTAAGGGAAACTTTTAAGGAATATTTGGAATTTTCTTCCTGAAGATTTTGCAAATTTTCAGAAATTTGGGGATTTTTTTTGCTGAATTTTTGGATTTTTTCAGACAAGGAAACAATATTTTTGGTGCCTGTAAATGAAGACAACAGGAGGGTCAAAGACTTTTTTTTGGGTAAATTCTTGTCCGAAAAAGGCCGATTAAACTGACTGTAATTCAGTGTTAAGAAGCAATAAAAAGAGAACATTACCAAGAGTTTCTATTGTATGTTGTCAGTATTTCTAACACATGTGGACACCTGAGAAAAATGTTGTAAATTTAACTCCAGGTGTTTTCAATTTTCAACACTAAAATCTCAGAAAAAAAATCTACTTATTTATAATTGATGGAATTTTGATATGCTGCACTGAGGATGTGTTGGAGTTTTCTATACTACTAGTCATGGTTGTTCTGTTTCTGTAGAGGAGAAAAATGAGCCCACAGGGAGGAAAAATGTGACGGATATAAAGGAACTGCTTGGAACTGAGAGGGTTAAAGTGGTGGGTTAGAGTCTTTCATGTGTTTGCTGAGTGTTTTCGTGCAGGTGCTGGCTTGCATCACGTCATGTTTGATCTTTTTTTGTTTCTGAGTCTGAACATGGTCCATTGTTTCCAGTAATAAATGAAATAACACACCCTCAGTGAGTTTTTAAAGCCCTGTGTGTGTTTTTATATTAGAGTCAATGAACCAAAGGAGGAGAAAAGAAGCCATCAGTCATTGAACGCCTCCCCCACTCTCTCCATTCACTGCTGCATTCCTCTCATTCCTCCCTTCAGCAGAGGTCAGGCCGGAGAGGGAGGGACAAGAAATATCCGGAACGTGGGTTGTTGGGGAAATGATGAAACGAGTGGGGCTGAGTGTGAAAAGCAGCCTCTCCGTTGCCCCATATGGCGTTATCTGTGATGAACCGTCATGACGTGTTTCCCCGAGTTTCCACTTTCACTGTCAGCACTTCACGTTAGAGGGAAAAACACCATCTGTGATCAGACGTGGTTTTTTGGGGGGTTGGGTTTTGGGGAGGTGGTACGTTGGGTGGAGATTTAACATAAAAAAAAAAAAAACGTTTCCCAAGAAGCAGGAAACTCGGCGGCTTCTTGGAAACTGCAGTTTTCATCCACCCTGACGGTGCAGTTCTGACTCCTGTTTAATGCATTAAATGAGCCAATAAAGCTGTGATTACTGACAGTTTACCTTTTATTCAGCTGACTCTTTGGTTCAGGATGACTGGACCTGAGTCAAGTCGGTCGTGACTTATTAACCTGAGTTTAACCCGCTCTTATTCTGGAATTTCCATTTGTACCAATCATTTCCAGTTTAAAAAAAAGGTTTTAAAAAAGTAATTTTATTGCAAAAAAAGGAGTTAAATATATGAAAATAACCATTTAAAATAAAATTTATGACAAAGTAATACAAAAAAAGAAGAACAAAGGTTTAAAAAAAAGTAATTTTCTTGTAACAAAAAAGAGTTTAATAGAGGAAAATAACCATATGACAAAATAATACAAAAAAGAAAAAAAGGTTTTAAGAAAGTAATTGAAAAAAAGAGAGTTAAATATGGTAAAATAAAAATTTAAGACAAAAATGTATGGCCCAATAATACAAAAAAAAAGAAGAAAAAGGTTTTTAAAAAATTATTTTCTTGCAAAAAAGAGTTAAATGTAGGAAAATAATCACTTAAAACAAAATTTTTGATGAAATAATACAAAAAAGAAAAAAGGTTTTAAAAAAGTAAATTTCTTGTAAAAAAAAAAGAGAGTTAAATATGAGAAAATAACCATTTAAGACAAAATTTATGACAAAATAATTTTTTTAAAAGATCCCTAAATAAATCCAAAATAAAATATTGTCTGAATTTTATATGAGATTTTATGTATTTTGGGGGGATTTTTAATGTTTAGGGTAAAAATGTTTCATAATTATGTGTGGAAAAATGAATTACGTGTATGGATAATGATTCATTCATCACTTTTATTGTGAAATATTCTGTAGCTAAATAACATATTCCTCATAGAATAAGCTTTTTTTTTGTAAAAAATACAGAATCAATATATTTTTCCAGATGGTCACAAATTTTTTAATCTAATTTTAGAAATATGTTTACTGTAATAAACTTGAATTTAACACTTCTCTCTGGAAAAAATTTTTACAAAATATTTGTAAAATTATGATAAATTTTACTTTGCTTTGATGTGAAAAAAAATCTATGTTCTGTACAAAATGGAAACTTATCCTATCTGTGTCAAGATTTACATATAAAACCTCTTTATTTAAACTAAAATATTATTCACTTTTCATGTTTTTATACATCTACTGTAAAAGAAAATACTTTGAGACTTTAAATAAATGGCAAAGAAATAAATCTGCTGTTTTTTTATGATTTTATGAATTATTCATCTGTAATTTAACAAAATAGGCACAAAAATATTTAAACAACTGTAGTTAAAAACTCTTCAGTTTATTTATTTTCTTGTTTTTACAGTGTACACAGGATTTCTACATGCAAACTTTAAGAGAATCAGGAACAAAACGACTCAAATAACGTCTGAAATATTAAAAAAATAAGATTCCAGACCTAAATTTAACAGATCAAGTGTATGAAACATGTTGAGAAGGAAAGTGCTGATGTTGGTGGAAGTTCTGGCGTTGGAGGAAAGTTTGCAGAGAAGCTCAGATCATCTCAGAAACGGTTGATTTGGTGCCCAGAGTTTGAGAAACATTCAGAGATTACACTCCAGTAGAATTTACACACCACGCTCTTCATGACGCTTCTCTGAGATAATTACGAAGTTCAGGAAATCACTGAGAGGAACAGATTAGATAAATATTAATAATACGCAGGAAAAATGATTTCTGGATGCCTCAGACTGTCGGAGGTCCAAAAATGGAACTTTACTGGCATCATAGTTTGTTCAACTTTGAAATATGAGTTCATCTGCTGCCTCAGAAATGTACACTGTAAAAAATAGTTGTTTTACAGTAAAATTCCACCAGAACGCTACTGTAAAATCACGGTAAAACATTTTCTGCATTTACGGTATAGAAATGTATTGATATTGTTCATTTTAGGGTTAAAAATGTGCTTCATTCCATATTTTACTGTTAGAGAAAAGTTTTAACTTTTAAAATCTGAAAACTTACATAATTATTACAGCATTTTTCCATTAATAGCACAACATTTAGCGGATTTAACATTAAGTATGTGGATTTATAGCAAACATTGTAGTTAAAGCTGTCATAAATATTAAAGCATGTGTCCGTTATTAACCCTCCTGTTGTCTTCATTTACAGCCACTACAAAATACTGTTTCCTTGTCTGAAAAAAATCCAAAACTTCAGCAAAAAATTTCCCCAAATGTATAAAAATTTGCAAAATCTTCAGGAAGGAAATTCCAAAAATTCCTTAAAAGTTTCCCTTAAATTTTTTATTTAAAAAAAACAACAACAACAACTAATTTGGCAAGAAATAAAATGTTAAAAAATTATTTTTTTTAAAATATTAATATTTGCAAAAAATCACAAAAAATTTTCCAAAAAATCCTAAAAATATCTAAAATGATTACATATATATTAGTAAAAGTTCTAATATTTTCTTTGAGAACATTCTGAAAAAAATCTACCAAAATTCAGCAAAATTCACTGGATTTTGGTTGATTTTTATGTTAATGTTATGTTACTGTTCAAAATATTTCCCAAAAATGTTGAAAATGTGGACACCAGAAGTTTCACGGTGAAAATATTTTTTTCCCCACATTTTCTAACTTGAAAGCAGGTCAGTTTTGATCCACAGGACGACACGAGGGTTAAACTAAAAAATGAAGAGTCTGAGGGGAGTTTTAACCATCCAACGATGCATGCTGGGACGTCTTTTTTCTTTAAAAACTTGACTTAATGAGTCGATTAAACTCTCAATTAAGTCTCCAAATCGGACTCTTTAAAATGATTAACTGAAGGCAAAAGCTAAATATTTCAGGTTGAATTAGTGTGAAATGAATAAAACGTCTGTATTTGCGTCGAGTTGAGTTCATTCTGCTGAATTCCTGTTTGGGGTGTCCAACATGCAGCCCGTGGGCCAAAAGTGGTCCTCCAGAGGATCCAATCCGGCCCTCAAAGTGTAAAAATTCCAGAGAAGACATTAACTGCAAATTGTAAATTAGTAAAACTATAAATTTAAAATCATTTCTAGACCATGACAAGTTGTTTGGATCAGAAAGTAAAATACTAGATTGTTCATTGTTCTTTTGTCTTTTTGTGTCTCATTTTTGTAATTTTTTTTCTCGTTTTTGTCATTTTGTGTTTCCTTTTTGTCTCACTTGTGTTTTTTGTCCTATTTTTGTCATTTTGTGTTTTGCTTTATTTGTTGTTTTGTGTGTCTTTTGTCTACTTTTTTGTCATTTTGTTTCTCGCTTTCATCATTTTTGTCTCTTTTGTCGTGTGTCCATTTTTTTGTCGCTTTGTAACTTTTTTGTCTCTTTTTTGTTTTGTGTCGTTTACCGTATCTCTTTTTTTTTTAATCATTTTGTGTCTTGTTTTTGTCATATTGTATCTAATTTTTTTAATATTTTGTCTTATTTTTGTTGTTTATTTGTCTTTTTTGTCTGACTTTTATTGATCCTCCAGTAAATCCTCTCTGGTTCACTTCCAGGTGACTAAATAAGACTAAATAAGAAAGTGTAAGGCAGATCAAATATCGCCCCAGCCTGTGTCCGTGGAAGACCTTTACCTCTTTAAAGGACAACATTGCCTGAACCATATATGATATTCAAAATAAAGGTGGGAATCAACCCGATAAATGCACTTAGATTGGACAAAACTGAGTTAAGAAAACTCCCAACCTGCATATTGTTTTGCCCCCCTCTGTTGGTTAAGGCTTTAGATAAAGCGTCCAAGTAGTTTTTAGTTTTTTCCCTGTTAAAAGGGTGTTTTCCTTGCCACTGTCGCCTTTTGGCTTGCTCTGGGGGTCAGGCATATGGGTTCTGTAAAGCGTCTCGAGACAATTTGACTGTAATTGGCGCTATATAAATAAAATTGAATTGAATTGAATTGAATTAAATGTTGTGTTCCTTTGTCGACACTCTGTGATCTAGAAGTTTTAATGTGGAAATGATAAACTGAGGCTGAATGTTGATGAAACTGAATTTATTTTTCATCATAAATTTCAGGTTGTTCATGATGTTTAGTAAAAATGTGAATATTTTGCAGTAAACCAAAGGAACCATTAGGAGTTGTGGTTATTTCTAGGTTATTCTGCTGTGGTTTTACTGGTCACTGGAGATCAGACTGGACTGGATGTGGAACCTGGACTAAGATGAATTTGACTCTCCTGATTTACAGCATATTCATACTTAAACCTGCAAAAATTGACGTTTTTTGGCCACTTGGAGGCAGAAAAAATCTGATCCCAATACTCACAAATTTATTGAATTAATGTGTCGAAAACGGCACAATCTTTCGTTTGGAGCCAGGATTCGATCTCTTTTAGGTCCGTTTTTGGTCTCAACCACCTCTAATACCCCTGCTAGCTACAGCAGCTCATCTTTACCTGCGTTTATGCATCATTTGGTGTCAGATTTTATAACTTATTTGGCTAAGAGGAGTGATGTGGGAGGTGGAAGTGACCTAAAAGCAACATAAACCTGCAGATCAAGGCGGCCATTCTGCATTGGTTCATCACAACAAACTCTTCCTCATTCGTGTATTTAAAATAAATATTTACTAAAGCTGCTTCAGTCGACCTTTGACCAGCGAAAACAGAAGTTTTTTCGTCATCGTGCTGCACAGATGAGGAAGTGACGAAGACGCATCACAGAAAACAAACTCTGCAGAACTCTGTGACCTCATCTTCCACAGAAAGACGATGGAATCCGTGCAGTTTTCCTCGTCTCTTTCCAGCGCTCAGTTTGGTGATTTTATCCACTCAGGAAGTTATAAAAGTAAAGAAAAAACCCACCGTTATTCCACATTCTAGAAATCCCACCAAAACAAACACATCAGAGGAAACAGAAGTGAGATTTCCTCTTTGAGTTTTAGTTTCTGTTCCATGAATCAGGATTATTGGGTAAAAGTCTGGCATTTATTACTAATAATCAGGATGTTAGGATGTTTATAACTTTATTATTTTATGTTTTAGCAGAAGGTGTATAAAGAAAAGGTGTAAAGAATCTCTAAAAGCAGAAGAACGTCAAGTGAATTTTCACATTCTACATTCCTTGTGTCAGTTTCTGATTTTTTATCTGTTTAGGTAGAAGAAACATGACTTTAAAATGAAGAATTGTTAAGATATATGTAGGAAAAACTAATGTTTTCTCCTTTATTCTGTCAGTTTAGTTTGCGAACAGAAGGCAGAGGATGTTTCTCAGCAAAATTCACGTTTCATTTACCTTCTGACTGTCTCTGTCTCTTTTAATCTGTTTTAGCTGAGAACATAAAACCTCAAAAAGACCAAATGTGAAGGATGCGTATCAGAAAAACTGATATTTTCTTCCGTAAACAGCAGGCAGAAGTAGTTTTTCAGCTAATTTCATTTGAAAACAAAAGTAGAACATAAACTGATAACATAAAAATGAGAAAAATTTTCACATTTTTGATTTTGAGTCTGTTTTAGCAGAAGAAACATAACATTAAAAAGAAGATTTTCAAAGATATATGAAGGAAAAACTGCCATTTTCATCTTCTTTCTCTTAGTTTAGTCTGTAAACAGCACTAACTTCACTTAAACAAAAGTAGAAATTGAGGAAAGATAGAGGAACTTTCACATTTCATATTCCTCTTGCCAGTTTCAGGTTTTTTTTTATCTGTTTCTGTTGAAGGTACAAAACCTGAAAAAGAAGAATTGTGCAGATAGATATCAGAAAAAACATTATATTTTCTTCTTCTTTCTTACAGTTTAGTGTGTAAACAGCAGAAAGAGGAAGATTCTCAGCCCAAAATTCATTTGAAAACAAAAGTAGAAAGTGAAGTCATAACATCAAAATGACAGGTTTTAGCAGAAGACACATAACTTAAAAAAAGAAGATTTGTAAAGAAATATAGAGGAAAAGCTGATATTTTCCTTTTATTTCTCTTAGTTTTAGGAAGTTTCTCAACTAATTTCACTTGAAAACAAAAGAAGAAAGTGAAGTCATAACATCAAAATGAGAGGAGTTTTCACATTTTTAATCTTCCTCCTGCCAGTCTCTGTTTTAGCAGAACTTTAAAAAGAAGAATTTCAAAGATACATAGAGGAGAAACTGACATCTTCCTTGTTAGTCTCTTGGTTTTAGGAAGTTTCTCAGCTAAATTCACTTGAACAAAAGAAGACAGAGCAGCGATGGCATCAGGATGGGAGGGAGGGAGGAGGAAGAAGAAAAAATAAAAGAAGAATTGCTCAATTTGGTGTTTTCTGCCTGTTGTGCTTCTTTATATTTGAGCTCCAACAGAGAAAGTGGAGCTGATGGGGGTGAGAGGGTGGAGGGGGGAGAGGCTGGCCGGCCGGCGTCGATGGCTGATGACTCAGGTGATGTGTCATACACTTTGCTATAAAAGGGAACTTTTACATTTTGTCCACACAAACACAATCACACACACCGACGGCACACACACACACACACACACACACATACACACACACACAGCGGAGCTCAGAGGAGGTTTGTTTACTACGGAGCAGCAGCAGCACAAAGATGAAATGTAAGTTTGTTCATGTTCCTTTTACAGACAGAGGAAGGTGAGAGGAGGAGGAGGAGGAAGGTTACTACATGTGCTTCAGCCTGAGAGGATTTCAGACTCACTGAATGAATGAATGAATGAATGAATGAATGAATGAATGAATGAATGAACGAATGAATGAATTTGAGGCACTTTGAGGCTCAAACATCAACATCAGCTGTGATTTCAGGGTTTAATCCGTTTAGTTTGACTTCTACAAATAAGCTGCTGCTCGGCTTCAGTTTGAGCTGTGATTGGCTGCCCGTGTGTGTGTGTGTGTGTGTGTGTGTGTGTGTGTGTGTGTGTGTGTGTGTGTGTGTGTGTGTGTGTGTGTGTGTGTGAGGGATTTCCCCCTCAGCAGTGTTTAGATTCTCAGATAAAAGCTCCAGAACAAGCGTTGAAAATGAGAAACTTGTGGAGTGTTTTCAGCTGGACTCACTCAGAGTATTAGAAGTTATTGATCAGTTTATCGGATCCTTTCTGTGATTGATCGTCTCTAACGCTGATGCATGATCCTGAGTCACGCTGGAGCCGATCCAAGCTACTTTCTGTACGGTTTAATGTGGGGGTTTCCAACCAGAGCGGCTCAAAACAAAAGCTGAGAAACACTCTGAGTTTAATCACCAATTAGTGATGACATGTGTAGTAGAGGAGACGTTTAAGGGAGCAAAAAATTCAAATGCTTGAGTAAAGTACCTCTAATTAGTGTGTAGATGTGTTTAGTTACATGAAAGATGAAAATGTAAGTGTGTTATGTAACATCAGAGTGCAGTTAAAGTTAAATATTTTATCATTTTATAATGTAAACAGTGTATTTGAGTTGTTTTGGACTGTAGTTAAAGCATCCTAACTTGAATATTTTGAATTTCTACAATGTAAAAAATGTATTTAGGCAGTTTCAGATTGTAGTTGAAGTATCTTAACTTAAATATTTTAGCACTTCACAATGTAAAAAGCATATTTAAGCAGTTTTAGACTGTACATAAAGCATCATAACTTGAATATATTGTATTTATACACTGTTAAAAGCGTATTTAAGCAGTTTCAGATTGTAGTAAAAGTATCTTCACTTAAATATATGATCATTTTACAATAGAAAAAGTGTATTTTTTTATAATGAAAAAAAGAAAAGAAAAAGTGTATTTGAGTTGTTTTGGGCTCTAGTTAAAGCATCCTAATTTGAATATTTTGCATTTCTACACTGTTAAAAGCATATTTAATCTGAGAACATTTTGTTTTGGTAATGGCATCTTAAGTTTGTGGATTCTATCAGCTTGAAAATAACATTTTTCCCCTTCAAAATCACTGTTTTAGCTTCAGTTCGAGTGCAAAAATTGAAATATTACCTTAGTCTGATGTCATGACTTTCAAATTCTTCAAATTTTACAGCTGCAGTTTTCTTTCAGTGGTATTAGAGAGTAAAGAAAAGTATATAGCAGCGAATCTAATGACAAAATGATGCTTTACTTTTTACTTCTGGGTAAAAAAAAGCTGGAAAAATAGGAAACGTAGTTGACTGTTTAAATTCTGTTATAGCAACTGTTTATTAAATGATTTTAGCACATTTAAGTTCCTCGTTAACCTGACTTAGATAAACTTCCTGACTACCGGCTGGATTACTGTGAGTTCTTTGCAGCATTTTTCGAAACAAGTATTAGAGCAGACATAATTTTGTTGCTCTTGGTGTTCGTCACGGGGTCATCTGGAGGTCAAACAGTCAGAGATTCTTGGTTTTTCACAGACAGACTGAATCTCAGACTTCCTTTCTCCAGCTGTGAAAAACAAACGGTTTATTAAGCGAAAGCGAAGCTGGAAGTGTTTGTGGTCGCTGTGAGGTGAAGGAGGAGGAAAGGTTGATCAGCTACTGACAGAAGAACATCTGGAGTTGTGTGTTTCTTGCTCTTGAAACTCATTTTATTGTCTGTTTTTGGGGTGAATCTGCTTCGATCTCCGTCCAAAACGCCCTGAACAAGCTGCTGATTATTAACTGATGGTTAAAAACATGTGATGAGCAACACGGAGCAACAGAGAGCGTGTTTGTCTGAAGGTGAAGCAGACGGTGATGTCGTCATCGCACATCACTTACTGTAATGTAATCTGCACACTCACTGTATGAGCTCACATCTATGAGGACACGCAGCGACTCAGCATTTATGTCACATCACCAACCGGCCCTATGAGGCGGAAAACAGCAGCTTAACAGCGTGTTCACCGCCTCGTAAACCTTTAATCTCCACAACTGTTGGCTCTTTGAACTCCAAACTGCTCCTTATTACTCACACGCCTGCTGCTGCTGTGAATCTTTAACCCGTTATAGTTCCGGTTTGAACAACTTTCCCAGCAGATATCTTCACGGGCGTGTCCTGATCTCAGTGTAATGACGGCTTCAGGGTATCTGGAGTCCACTTCCTCTGGCAAAAACACCAGCTGGGTGCAAACAGAGGTGGATCAGGGGTTAATTCCTGGGAATGGAGCTGATACGGCGGCTTCCTGGATGATGTCACTCCGTCTGCAGCGAGCTTGATGAAATATCAGGAAACAGGACGAGGAGACACGTGATGTTGCTGCAGGACACACGGACGATTTAACAGGACGGATAAGTCCAGAAATCTGAGTCTGAACCGATAGCTGCACTGCTTTAGGAGATTTCAAAGTAAAATGAATATAAAGGGTGAGAAAATGTGCCCACAGTAAAATCACAGGGAGGTTTAACAGGATGTAAAGGTGCACTCTAAAAAATAAAATAACAGACAAAGTACTGGCAGCTCATTACATTAAAAAAATCTGTTAGTGTCCACAGTAAATAAAAACAATAAAAAAATTAAAAAGACAAAGCATTTTCCACTTTTTATTAGTGGACATGTCTATTAATTAACTATAGGGAAAAAAAGCAGAACATTTTCTGTTATTTGATAGTATAACTACAGTATAAAACCAGGAAAAGTTAAGTAAATTAAGAAAATCTATTTAAATTACATAAAATTATAGTTTTTAAAAATATATTTTTCAGTATTTTCCAGTAATTTTTGGTGCCCCAGCTGCATAAATATTATTGTTTTTTAACACCTTAAAAAATTACATAAACCAGACATTTGAAAACACTAATCTATTCACATATATTCTTTATTTAATATATTAATGCACAGTATAGGTCATTTCATTCTTTTTACACATGTACATTTCCTTAATCTCCTCAGACCCGAGCTTTGGTTGCATTTTAGATTTCTTCTAGTTATTTGAGAAAAGGAGTAAAGACCAAATATAATAATCGGATAATATATAACATCTGATCATTGTATTTATTAGATTTTATTAGATTAATATTATATTTACATTGTTATTATTATTGTTCTTATTTTTATTATTATCATTATTATTAACAATATGCTCTTTAAAAAAAAAAAAAAGAAGATGTCCACATATGTGGAGGTCAGGTCTTAGGAGGTTAAAAAAAAATCTGAAATTTTATAGAATTTTTTATGCATTTTTGATACACAAAAAATAGATAAAGTTACAAAAATACACTGTAAATTTGCACATCTGGTGTAAAAAATTAATCAATCAATAAATAAATATTTAAAACCAGTAGCTGTGAAATAAACACATTCTTTTTTTTTTTAGAGAAAGAAAATGAAAATTTTATGGCATAAAAATTGCTACCAATTATTGTTGTTATTTTTTTATTATTAACATTATTATGAACAATACGCTCTTTTTGAAAAAAAAAAGATGTCCATATATGTGGAGGCCAGGTGCTAGGAGGTTAAGTAAACATGGTTTTTAAGTAAAGTGAAGATGAGAAAATACATTTAAATTACAGAATATTACATTTTTTTTATTAAATGGTCATTATTCTGTATTTTTCAGTATTTTTTGGTGTCCCAGCTGCCCAAATATTATCTTCTTTTTTTTTTTACACTGTAAAAAAAGCGTTACATAAGCCAGACACATGAAAACACATGAAGTTTATGCGTCCGTCTTTGATCCTGAGGCTCGGCGGCTTCCTCCTGGGTGAACAGAGCACCTGTTGAGGTGGACTGAGAGCCGCTCTGTGTCTCGGAGCAAACAGGAAACTCCTCTGTTTGTTTGTCTGACTCAGCAGAAGGGAGGCATGAAGTGGAACGGAAACGGAGGAAGCGTGTGATGATGTGCGACCCCGTGTGTTGGCGTGTGCTGACGACACGACTCAAACACATGAGAGCAGTAACGCTGTCACAGCTGTTTATTCTGCCAGATGATGACTGGACGCCGCTCCATGTTTTTCACTTCGACAGGACAGCTTTTCTGCTGATGTTTTCTTCGGTAATTTTCCAGATTCGGTGTCTTTGGCTGAGTGGAAACGATTTCAGCACGAAGCCTCTTATTGCATGAGTTCAAACCAATGATGCAACAGCTGATAACAAATAACTGATTCAACATCTGGATGCCTGAACAGAGAATAGAGAACATCTGTTAATGGGATTGGAGGTTTAAACCTTCCTTGGATTCAGACACAGTTTAGTTGCTGTGATTAAACCTCAGTTATTTGATGTTATCAGGCTGAAATCAGTGAAAGGTTCCACCTAAACTCACCACAACTGTCTGCTCCGGAAATGCCGTCGACCCGTCTAGACACTTCAGCGTCTGACTCACACATCAATTCTACTCTCAATCAGGGAATTGTTTCTGCAGCATTTTAGGTGTAGTAATAAAAGACAGAGCCGTGGGGAGGAAATAAGACTGAAGAGGGAGAAAAACCCTCTGAGAACACCAGGAAGTCCTGGTGTCAGGTACCAGGAAAGACCTGAACCCAGAAAACTTCTCTGGACGAGAAGTCGGAGACGCAATGGAGAGATTTATTGGAAGTTTTACAGAGTTTCTGGGTTGTTCAACACAAAGTGTTTTGTTCTGCAGAAGTCCGGTTAATGATCCGTCTCCTGGGACGGAATGTATGAGGACAGATTAGCTTCTAAAGTCTCAGGTGTCGCCTCCTTACTATGAGCCTGAAAAACACACTCAGGTGAACGTAAACTGTGACATAATTTAGTCGAATCTGCTGACATTCATTTTGAAATGAGTCAGCTGCATACTAATTAGTATCACTGACTCCTGCTGGGTGTTTACGAGGTGATTCAGCAAGTTGTGATTTGTTTTGGGGGTGTTTTTAGTCCTGATTAGTTTTATGAGTGAAGACAAAATATTTCTTCGAACCTCTGCCAAACCAAACCAGTTGACGTTCCATCAAACCGCTGGAGCTCAAACCGCTATCTCATTACTGGGAGGAGTTGTGATTAGTTGAGATGATGCCATAATAATGTCCTGCTTGCAAGTTTCTGATGTTAAATCTGACAGTTTGGGAAGGATTGCACACTAAAGGTCTCTTAAAAATTCAACTTTTAGCAACAGCAGGAGTCTGCTGTGATGCACAAAGTCACATATAATAATGTTATAGGACAGTATTTAGCACAAAATGTGCAGCATGTTGTTAAAAATGGCATCATAGTGTAGCTCGTTGTACAGAAACATGGTGTAATACGAGCTGAAACAGTGTGTCGTAAAAGGCATCATGTTGTTTAAAATGTCGTAAACATGTCAGAGTGCAGCATGTTGAGCAATATTAGTAATAATAATAATAATATAGGCCTGTTTAAGTTGGCAGCACCACTAGAGAAACACAGCAGGATGAGTAGAAACCTTCTCCTGTTCACTATCGTACTTCATGTTTACTGCGGCTGTAAACACTTTCTGATATCTGGGTGGCCGATGGAGAGACAATAACGAGCTGCTGGAACTTTTCCTCTTGCAGTAAACTCAGCATCATTACTGCAGCTGGACTTTCCCAGAGCAGCTGGTGTTTTTATTTTTTCTGGCGTATGAAATCTACTCCAGTGTCCTCCTCCTTTTTCTCATGAATCAATGCGGCTCTGAGGTTCTGGATGTTTTGCTTGGACCAGTTCGTGGCCACATGTTGACACTTTCCTCCCCTGGAACTCGACTGAATAAATTCAAACGATAACGAGGGAAAGTACGAAGCTGTCCGACTCTATTTTAAGACAACTGTCAGATTTGTGTTGTCCAATCAGCAGACTTTTTATTCTTTGATTTGGGACGTTTCATATCGCTGTGCAGTGAGGGGGATCTGGGTGGTATAAGGTGGTATTAAGGGTCAAGACGCCTCTTAAACCAGCTATTTCTCTGGTGCAGTAGGTCAAGGGTTTCCTACATGTTCCGTGTTGTTGAGTAAACCTGCTGGTAATCGCAGTACTCTGAGGGCCTGATGTGGTACTATCCAGCTACACCAGAGGGGACATGTCCTGAAAGAGGTCAAACTAAAGTCACACTATAGCATGTTGGAAAAACACACTAGTATGATCAGTCATAACACATGCAGTTGTATAGTATGTTGGAAAAAAGCGTAATAGTACAACATGTAATAAAATGCAGTAGTATAGTTTGTTTTTAAAAAGGCATTAGTATAACATTTAAAAAATTAATAAAGTGTTGTAGTACTATATGTTGTAAAAAACACTAAAAATGACCTGTTGTAAAAAATGCAGTAGTATAAGACAACATATGCAATAGTAGTACTTGTTATTAAGCATGCAGTTATATAGTATGTATATATTTTTTATATATATATATATATATATATATATATATATATATATATATATATATATATATATATATATATATATATATATATATATATATATATATATATACACAGTATAATATAATGCTATTTTCTAGAACATATCAGGTAATATTTACCTTTGAAAAATCCTCAAAACATTAATATTAAACAAATAGTTCTGATTTTAACTACAAAAATCTGCTATTCATTTTCAGCTCATGCATTAAATGTGTTCATTTAATTGATATCAGCTTCTAAAAATGATCATTCTGACCTGTCAAAGGTTGTATTTATGGTTAGAAACATTCAAAGACACTAGAACCAGAGGTTTTGGTTTTTTTTAACAGCTTTTGTTGACCTGCGACCTCTAAAGAATCCCTCAGAGTCCCGTTGGGTCGTCTAAAGAGCTCGGACACTCAGACAAAGTGAATGTTTTCTGTAAATGTTGCAGCCGGAGGCGTCACCACCCGGAGATTAACGTGACTCAGACCTGCTCCCCTTCCCTTTTCCAACCGGAGCAGAGAAACCCACAGCATACCTCTCATTCCTCCTCCATGACCTCACCAACGGACAGCTCGCTGCTTTGTTGCCACGGATACGGGATTTCTGAAGTTGCATAAAGCAGCGGATAGATTTACAGACATGAAGTAATCTTGATTAAAGAGTTGTTTCCTGAGCCGAGATCATCAGTGATGGAGGGAGATTAGGACGCCGAGACAAAACAAAGTTCAGAGGATCGGAGGGAATTAAAGACGAACAGCTCGAGGATCCTGAGGAGGAATTCAAACATATTTATTCATCTGACTGAAGAAACCAAAACATTAAAGTACAGAAACCACTGAAATGCTTTGCTGCTCCATTTCTAAAACATTGTGATGACTTATCATCATCACAAACCCACAGAGTCAGCTGTGAACTCCCTCAGCTTCATGCTTTCCTCTTATTGTTTCGGTTTTATAACTTCTGCTGTGTTGACGTCATTCCAGCTGCATTTCTCAGCCGTTTTTATTTAGTGAAAATGTTCCAATAACCTTTCTGTACACGACCTGCTCAGCGCCATAGGGCAGATAACTGAAAGTAGCAGCTAGTTAGTTAGCATCGAGGAGCTAAAGAGCCTCATGTTTCAAAGAAGAGCCGATGGAGACCAAAAATAGAGCAAAAACAGAACAAAGGGGAGTGATACTGAATACATTTAGAAAGTATTTTGTTAGAGGTAGATTTGTGGGTTTTGCATGTTTTCTTTGAAGGTCCAAGATCAACAAGAAAGCAGTTAATATATGTAAAAAACAAAACCTCTGTTTCTCATGTGTTTGAATGTTTTTAACTGCAAATACAATCTTTGACAGGTCATGAATGATCATGTCTACTGCCTCGCCCCAGTTTTTTTCTTCTGGACACATAGAAAACCTTCTTTACTTCATTAAGATTCAGATTCAGTAAACTTTATTTGTCGTCAGGGGGTAATTAAAACGGAACGTAGAGCAGGCAGTGCAGCAATGATGTAAGAAATTGAGTAAAAAACAAGAAATTAGAGATAAGTAACATCTATAATTAGATTATTGACATCTGATTTTATTTCAGGAGTCAACTGAACACTCTCATGAGTCAAAGTTGATGCAAAAAGTCAGTAAATTCTGAGAAATCTTAATGTCAGGAATAATTTGCTTTTGTTTTGTCATCCAGATAAGGATATGAGTGTCACTGCGTCCCCAGCGCTCTGCAGTTTACTTGTTAATATACTATAAAAAATAAACTAGAAGGCAGAATTACCCTTAAATATATATTAAGTATCGCCATCTGTCCTCCTCAGTCAGATTCGTTGTGATCGTTTTTAGAAGTTTGTTGCTTTGGCACTTTGGAGTTGCATTTTTACCTGAACTGATGCATGAAATAACCTGAAATAACCAGTCTGTATGCAGGTCATGGTCACATGAATATTAATGATGGAATATATTGCGTGATGTGTGAGCTGACCTGCTAACCTTGGCTTTGTTTCTCAGAAATAGAAGCTCTCGTTGTGCAGAAATGAATCTGTTTCCTCCTTTCAGACGCCCACACTCAACACATCTGACCTGTTTTTGCTTCATAAACCTTCATCCAATATGAAGCTCTGCTCTTATCTGATTTCTGTTTACGTCTGGATCTCAGGATGGAAGAGTATGTGAAATCAAAATCAAGTGAAGGATGCTGGGAATGTGTTTCACACTGCAAAAACTCACAATCTTACCAAGTCTATTTATCTTATTTTTAGTCAAAATGTCTCATTCCACTTGATTTAAGATAAATTGACTTAAGTGACATTTCAGCAGATGGAGGGACTTGTTTTAAGACAATGCGTCTTAAATATCTTGTTAAGTCAAACAATCTTGAAATTATCTTGTTTTGAGTTGAATTTTTCAAGAAAACTCAAAATAAGTTTAACCCTCGTGTCGTCCTGAGGGTCAAAATTGACCCGTTTTAAAGTTTGAAAATGTGGAAAACATATATTTTCACAGTGAAACTTCTGATGTCCACATTTTCAACATTTTTGGGAAATCTTTGAACATTTTTTGGTGGAAAAAAAAATGTTAAAAATGTTTCTTAAGAACATTCAGATAAAAATCAAGCAAAATCCAGTGAGTTTCGCTGGATTTTGGTTGATTTTTATCTGAATGTTCTTAAGAAATTATTAGAAGTTTTACTGATATAACAAGCAAACAATTTTTTTGGGTGCCTGTAAATGAGGACAACAGGAGGGTTAATACATTTCAAATTAGGAGGCTACATGAAAGCAAAAATCTAGTTTTGAGTGAAAAACTACTATTTTTTTAGCATATCTGGCTTATTTTAAGACACCTAAGCTTGACAATCCTGGTAAAATAGAGCTTAAAATAAGTTTTCCCAGCTAATTTTAAGACCTCAGTATTCTAAATATCATATCTTATTTCAAGAAATCTGACCAAGCCATTTTTCACATGTTCTATTGGCAGATTTTTTCACTTATTTCAAGGTAAAAGTTCCTTTTTCTTGTTTTGAGAGGGGCATTTTTTCTAGTGCGTGGAGCGAGCTTTGGACCAAATGGTTGCTTCAGTGTTCTGTTGTTGTTTTGTGTTGATGCTCCAACGGCAGCCGCCTACAATTAAACCACTTCTGTCAGATAACCTGTTTCCTTTCTGCCGTGACAAACACAGACTGAAGGAGGCTGAACTGGGCCTCCTCAGGATTATTCCTCGGGTCGTGTGGTTTAGATTTGGGGTTGGAAATATAAACGAGTTTCCCTGCAGCTCTGCGGTTCTCTTTCTGATTCACACTCAGCCGGCCTGGGTCAAAGACAGGGGAGGAAATGTGAGTTGTGTTCCTTTCCAGCAGCCACCTGTCGGCTGTAAACTCTGAGTAACTCCCTTTGAAATGAACAGCTTCGAGCTTCTTTAATGTGACAGATTTCATTCTGATGGATCTCTGTGGTAAAAATGCTCCACAGCTTCAGAGGAAATGTAGAACAGAAGCAAATAAGGGGGAAAAAATCACCACTTTAGTTCATTTTCTTTGCATCTGTTTCTTGTCTCTGCAGTGATTTACGGCTCCGCCTCTTTTCTGCTCTACCTGCTGCTATTGGCTGAGCTGCTCGTCCATTCGTCAGGCCGTCCCGCCCACATTTCCCCCCTCTGTGGCATGTTTGGATCAATGATCCCTCAGGTGGACAGACTGATGAACTCATCCAAACGGCTGCATGACTTAGTAAGGACTCACTTCATACTGTTTCTATGATTATATGTTCATTTTTTATTATTATCTTTGCTGTATTGCATCAGTTCAGCACAAAAAGTATTAAAATTTCATATAAGGGTGAAAAAAGCACCATAGAGACGTTGTTTGGCACATTTATTTCATGAAACAGGTGCATAGAAGAGGGAGGAAAGCTTCAAACAAACTCCTGCACACTGCAAAATTTGCTAGAATATATTTATTTCTAATTTTTTGTAGGCAGACAAACGGTTTGTTAGAAAGAAAATCCATCTTCAATAGGAACTGCAGTCACTCAGCCTTCACCAGGTCTGTTAGGAAGACATGAATTACAAATCATCACTCAGTTTTTAATAACATGCAGTCAGAAAAGTTAGAAAAAAGACTCTAAATCAGCAAAAATACTATGATGTGAATGTTTAAAGCCCCACAAGACCAAAATGCATTTGAGAAAAACATGCATCTCTACAGCGTTGCAGGGAATAAATAGAGATAAACCTGCTACAGCTGCTCAGATTCCAGATCCTCCTCAGGGTTAATTAAAGCAAACTGGAAACACCTGATCACAGTTTGGAGCCGCAGCAGAGTCTGAAAGCTTTAGTTAGTCAGTTAGTTCTGACTTTTAGTAAATAAAATAAAACCTAGTTTCATTTTGTCATGATGGTTTTTTTTCAAGGTTTACTTGTGGCAAGATTTTATGCTTTTAAATGTAATTCTACTGTGAAAAAAGAGGATGAAAAGATGCTGGGTAGATAGAAAACAAACATAAGCAGACAAAAGTCATTCATTGCTGCAGTAAATAGTTGTTTTTTTACATGGAATTTTCCAGTTTTATGCTAACTAAATATTAAAATAACATGTATGGTATACTTTTCTATCACAAAATTTATGAAATGGTTTATTTAAACTGAAAGTGAACAAAATCTGAAATGGCTTTTCAATGCATAATCAGTTTATTCATCTAAGTTATTGACTGAATACGTTTTATCTGGTTTCCATTTTCATTTACAGCACTATATTAAATATTGGTGTTTTTTTATCCATTTCCTCTCTCAAACAGACTAAAGAGGAGCTGGTGAACTTTGCTGCAGTCGAACACAGACTCCACAGTCTTCCTCACATCCAACACACTGCCGCCTACTTCAGCTCATTAAAGGTAAGCAGAGGATCAAGGAATTAAGATGTCACTTCTGGTTCATGTTGGAAATCCTCCGTCTGAATTCTTCTTTAGTATTTAAATCATGTATTTATCGTCCCTGCAGGTCAATGAATCGCTCTCCCAGCTCTTTTCTTACTCTCAGTCCTTCAAGCTGCACGTCGACTGGCTGAAAACTGCAAAAGAAAACATGAGTTTGTCGGTTCAGTGGGCTGAGAGCAGCAGCATCCACCTCCAGCAGCTGTCCAACCTCGTCAACACGTCGCTGCACCAGGTGAGGAAACCAGTTCATTCACAAGGATTCTTTCACAGAAATCAGACTGAAACAGAAATTTTAAAACTGAGAGAGACTTTTTACTGCCTGCAACAAAAAACTAAAGCAAAATGAAAGGATAACGCTCCAAATTTAATTAAAAAGAAATAGTTAGAAAGCCTTCTAGGATCAGCACAAAAATATGTTTCATTAATTTTACTCTGATGACTTTCTGTGACAGTTAGATAAATTAATTTGACAGTTTTGTTACAAATATAGAAGAGAAAAATAAACATTACAGCATCAAATACTTTAGAATCCATTAAATCATTTATTTTTTCACTCTGTAAAAACAAAAAAGATCCGTAATTTTGCAGATTTTTTTCGATTCATTTAAATAAAAAAAATCTAAATCCACCAAGATATCAATAAAATCACAAAAATACTCAGAATTTGCATGCTTAATGTAAAATAACAATAAAATGTGTCAGAGTGAACACAAAGTGATCATTTTTACAGAAAATGGTCATTTTTTGACCTAAACAACATGAATTTATTTATTTATTTATGTAAATAAATACATTTAAATGAATTAAAACATAAAAATTTTATAAATTAAAAATGAATATGAATAAATATATTTATTTAAATAAATAAATAAATATGCTTATTTATTGAAATAAATATATTGATTTATAATCATAAATATGACTTATGAATTATATTTATGTATCATCATCAAATTATCATTAAAATCACAGATAATTTAAGTTTTTTAGACACTTAAGTATCCTTCATGGATATTAATATAAACAAATAACCTTCATGTATAATTAAGGTAAACAGTAAAATATTATGTAACTGAATGAAGCATAAAATAAACTAAGAATGATAAAAGATTTAGTTCTTTAGTTTCTCTCCATAAATTATAGAGAAAGAAAGTTAAGTTTTTTTATTGACATTTTGCTTTACTAAAAGTTTGCATTCATACACAGCATGTTTAAAGTGGTAAAACTTCTTGTTTGGTTGTGAATTTCCTCATTAAAATGAACCGTCTTTATAGAGAAACACATGAGGTTGATGTAAACTCTGCTGTCTCAGAAGAATAAAGCAGCTTCCTGTGAGTTCATCCTGTTGGTTTTCTGTCTTCAGATCGGTGCAGATGTTCCTCAGTCGACGCCTCCATCCCTCCCTGACGTCTCCACGGCCTTCGATGCTCTGAAGTTCTCTGTGGAGCTCTCAGAGCGGCTGGAAGCCTTCTGTAACTGGTCAAAGAGAGTTTTACGGCATCTCCAGAGACTCTCCCGCTGCCCCAGACATTAAGAAGAACCTCCAGCAGCTCCTGATGTCTTCCTACAAACCACTTCTGATGTTTTTAACAAGCCATGCTGCTGGTGAAGGAGGATTATCCATGAAGGTCGATGCAGACATCCACAGTGTCCACGAGATGCTTTTGAATCATTCTGATGACCCTTTGATTTGTTCTGTGGCGCTGCCTGTACGTCTAAATCTTTGCTCTTTTTGTGAAACATCTCAGTGATGGACTGGAACAAACCTGGTTCCTCTGAAGCACCGTTACATTTATGGTCCTGAGTGAAATATCTCAACAACTGTTGGGTGGATTCCCCTGAAACATAGAAGAAATTCTCCTCAGAATGAACTGAAATAACCCCAATGATCCTCTGATGTTCCATCCAGAACCATTATCAGTTTTAATCAGTCCAACACCTGAGTTCATCACCAAATACCTGCAGAACCGGCATTCAGTGGTGGCTAAGGTTTTGTGTTCAAATCAGCCAGTGTTAGCATGCTAACATGCTAATCTAGCACTCATGTAGGGATGTGCAGACTCTGATCTGACACACAAAAGTTCAGCAGGAAACAAATAAGATGAAAATTCAGGAGTTTCAGAGTTCCTGATGCATTATGGGGGTTGATCAAAAAGTTCTAAGACAGCGCCTTTAAAAAAAACAACAAAAAACATACATGCAAAGTAGTTTCTCTGTGCAGCGAGACTCTGCTCCCAGTGCTCCTGCAACATTTGAAAAGCTCCTTTAAAGTCCATCTATGTAAACATGTTGGGTTCAACCCTTCAACTGCAATTCATTTTGGGAAAAGGAAGAAGTCACAGGGAGTTAGATTTGGTAACTGGGGCATTTAACCCTCTTTTCGACCGGGGTGGAGCCCGTTCGGAGTTGGAGCCGGCGCCCGACTTGGCGCCGGTTTTTTGTGTTTCGACCACCGGAGCTGCGGCTCCGGGCTCCAAAAACTGGGGCCGTTTCGGGCACCAACTCGTTGCTGGGCCAGAGGTGGCCAGAGTTGAGAGCCAAGCACGTCACGGGCAGAGGGCGGGGTGACATCTAAAAATATCTAAAAAGACAAACATAGATATGATCATCAACTTATTGCGCGTTTAACCGCTAAGTAATCAATGCAAGCGTAGTCGAAGCTCAGTAGCTAAGCTAACGCTAGCACGTTTACTGTTAAGTATCCAAACGTCTTTGATAAATACCTTTCTTCTCAAACGTGATCGCCGGGCATTGGAACGGCGACGCCGATGGGTAACCCCTAACAGAAGGTTTTGCTGTTCAGCGATGGCGAGACACACTAGCAAAGCCATGAACACCACTCCAATGAAGTCCTCCATTGTTGTTGTGTGGGTTTCCGTACGGCGTGAACGCTGTTGAACGGCTACGTACGCAGTGACGTACACACGTTTTGTGGTGGCGCAATGACGCAGCTCCAACTTTGCTCCTTCTGAATGGAAACACAAACCCGTTCTGGGGCAGCACGAGATTTGAACCAAAAAAGCACTGGCTCTTAACTTTGAACCAACCTAGCACCTGGTGCTCTTTGGTCGAAAGGCCCTATTAGAGAGCCACAATGAGCTGCTGTGGTCATAATCCCAAACATGCGCCCCCTAGTGGTCACAGAACAGCTCTAGACTTCTTGACCAACCCTTGCATTAGGACACTTCAGTACTCCCTTTGTCGTCATATTAACACCTAAAAGCCAACCAGAATGTACATTTATTCCATGTGTTTGGGGGAATGTTTTCCATGTAGCCTTTTCTACTGTTATCGACCTCTTAGACTGTTTACACTCAGTGCCTGCTCCGTGTTCAATCTACTCACTGAGCTAAACCACGAGAAGACATTGTGGAATGATTGATATTTTTTTATTGCTGTTCTTTTTTTATTTTTAACCTATTTAGAATGCTATTTATGAGCTTTTTATGTTATGTATTTGACAGTGTTTAGTTTGAGATGCAGGCATCTCACTGTTTTCTATGGGTTATGTGTTATTTAATAATAATAATAAGGTATTGTCATAGTGACTGTTACCGTACTATTTATACATTTTGTACTTTTTTGTTTGTTTTTTATGTTTGAGGTTATTAATAAAATTTTACAGAAAATGAAATGTGATTGTCTGTGGTGCAGCAGCACATGCAATCATACAACGGTGCTCTTAGTAAATTAAAGTTGCTCTTAAAGTACAAAAATAAACAAATACCATCTCAATTTGAAAAAAAGATCCACTCTGATTGTGTAACATTTATGAACTTTTAAATGTTTACGGTGAAACAACAGAGAAGCTCAGAGAATCACTCATAATCACATCAGTTCAAATTTTGAGTCATTTTCAACAAGTTTTATGTCAGCTTGGATCTTTTCTCGTCATTTTGGATCATGTTTGTGTCTTTGCGATAATTTTTGAGTCATTTAGGACAAATTTCATGTCATTCTGGACTAATTTTCTGTAATTATGGATCATTTTCAAGTCATTCTGGATGAGTCAATACAGAATTGCGAGACTTTTTGTATCATAATTGACATTTTAGTGATATCCAGTCATTTTTATTAATAAGTGATTGTTTCCATAATAAATAATTCTGGAATTTGTAAAGACATGATCATAATGAACATAAAAAACATTACTTTTTTTTAACTTTTAATAAAACTGTATTTAAGTCTTCAAAAGTCCATCAAGTATACACTGACCCAGATGCTGCAGCTGCTGCTGTTAGTAACTGACTCATAAAGCAACCCTCTGATGTTTTTGCCCTCTGGTGGTTTTACCCTCTGCGGTTACTTTCCATTGATGTTGAACTGATGACAGGAACTGTGTCTCTGCCTCTGACAAATGTTGTAGTAATACTACGACTCCCACATCTGTCGCTGAGATTCAAACACTTGTAAAGCGCTGGAGTTAAAAGCGTCCACAGAAGTCCGGGTGACACATAAAGAGAATGTACTGAAGTCTCAGAGAGCGGCTTGCATAACGCTGGCGTGTTGACATGAGGCTGCAGACAGATGATCTCACACTCAGGCAGACTTTAACTAACGCAGGCCTCCTGGGTCGCTGGGTTGCTGTTGGTGTGGATTGTGGTCGGTGGTAGCAGCTGAGAGCAGGAGTTCTGAGGGTTAGAGGAAGAAACTTTGACTGGGTTTAGAGCAGGGGAGTCATTTTAGTCCAGGTTCCCCATCCAGCCCAGTCTCATCTCCAGTGGACCGGACCAGTAAAATGACAGCATAAGAACCTATAAATAACCACAACTCCTAATGTTTCCTTTGTTTTAGTGCAAAAATTTATATTCTGAAAATGTTCACATTTAAGCAATTATATTTTTACTAAACATCATGAACAACCTGGAATTTATTAAGAAAAATAAATTCAGTTTCATCAACATTCAGCCTCAATTTATCATTTCCACATTACAACTTCCAGATCACAGTGTCTACAAAGGAACACAACATTTAGTCACCTGGAACTGAACCAGAGAGGATTCTACTTTAAAAAAGACTTGCTGGACAGCGTCTCTACCACCTCAGACACCTGAGGGACTTTAAGCTCCTTTCAAGGTGCTCAGGAAGTTCTACACCTCCACCATTGAGAGTGTTTAGTCTGGGAGTATCACCACCTGGATGGGCAGCAGCACCCAGCAGGACTTCTTGGCCCTGAGGAGGGTGGTCCACTCAGCTGAGAACCATCAGAACCACCTTCCCCAACCTGCAGGACATTTACAACAAACAATGCAGGTTAAGGGCCACCCACCCCAGCCACAGACTGTTCTCTCTGCTGCCACCAGGGTGGCGTTAGGGTTATGATCTGGGCTTGGTCAGGTTCACCAACGTTATGTTCCCAAAGAATGAGGTCAGCTGATACCTGAAGATACTGAAGGACCAGGTCTTTCCATCAGTGGAGGTTTTCTTCATGTTCCAAGATGACGATGAGGATTCATGGGTTCACACTGAGAATGAGTGGATCAGGGAGCATGAGATGGATTGTCCTCCACAGAGTCCAGACCTCAGCTCCACTGAGAACCTTTGGGATGTTCTAGAGAAGACTTTGGTCTGACTCTCCCATCATCAAGAGAAGACCTTGGTAGAAAATTAATGCAACTCTGGACAGAAATAAATGCTGCTGAAGCTTAATGACACAGTGACTGAGTGCCGTTCTCAAAGCTAAAGGCGGTCCAATGAAAGATTAGAGTGTGTGACATTTATTTTGGCCATGCAGTGTATATAAAATAAGGAAATGATCATCTTGGCAATCATCTTTAAAATGCAACACTCATGAACTCGTCTTGATGCTTTAACATTTCAATCAGTGTTGGAAAGAAATGGAAGACTGCAGAGTATGAATTGAGTTGGTCTTTTAAAGCTATTTCAGCCAACAAAAAGACACAGATGTGAGGATATCTGGTCCCACATCTGTTTTTGGCACAACGCTGACTTGGAAGTTAAAGTTTACGTCCACTTCCAAACCAGAATCATATTTGGAAAACCAATTTGTCAAAGAAAGTATCTGAAAAACAAATGCATGTGTTTGCCTCACATCCACCACAGGCTGCTAAATGAACTTGAAGGCAGATTAAAGCAGGTGTGGGGTAACACACACTCTCTACTACACAGCAGCATGCATGCCAGTGTTGGGGATCCACCCTGAGCAGAGGGAGGACGGGGGAGGAGTGGAGGTGAGAACGGATCACTTTGGGATAAAAGTTGCAGCAGCAGACGTGAAAACCTCCAACGAAGTAGCAGTTTGTAGAGTCAGAGAGAGACGTTCTGCTGACAGGTGCACCTGCTGAAGCTAAATCCACGTGGGACAGATTTCAGACGGAGGATCGACGGCGCTGAACAGAACCACAGCAGCAGAATGACTGTAAGTCAGAGCCGGCGTAGGGATTCCCTCTAAAACCAGCAGCAGGATGTAGATTAAAGGCTCATTTCACCGTTTTAGGAAAACAAAATGGGCGTTTTTTGTAATCAGGGATGCAAACAGTTAGATTTTACATGCACAGGTTCTTTTCAGCACAGAGAAGCTTCTTTCCTCCAAAAAGAAAAGTGTTCAGAGTGGATCAACCAGAAGCTGTGGAAACAGGAGTGTGAGATACAGATGTCATAAAACCGATTCTGAATGCTTTGAGAGAAACTATAAGTTAGGTGAACAAATGTTTTGTGAATTCATTGATAACCAGTCAAATGTGCTTTCAAGCTTTGCTCAGATTGCATCATCCAGCAGACGTCAAACACACTTTAGAGGCGCAGACTGACTTTTTCTTCAAAATAATCTGAAGGGAATTATTTTTTAGCATCTTGCTATTGCAGCAGCTGCATGTAACCATTAGAACATGAAGCTGTTTAATTTATTTGCACAGTTTTGCTCATTTCAACACGTTGCAGCCCTACTCTGCTGTCACTGAGCTTCATTTGTTGTAAGTGAAACTTTTTTCCATCTAGAAACCACACAATTTTCAGCTTTTATTTCAGTTTGATAATTTAATATAGTTGCAAACAAATCCTTAAATGTGATTTATGTTCTGCAGTAGCTGATAGAGAATTTAAATAGACTTTATATCATTTGATTTGTTTTACAAGCTTTTCATCTCCTACCTCTAATTCTGCATGAAATTTACCTTTATGGCTGCAAGTGCACCGATTATCAGAATCAGACTCAGCTTTAATGGCCACACAACATACAAGCAATTTGGTTTCAGCTGTTGGTGTCACTCTAGGAACAGGGAAAGAGAATAATTAAAATAAAAGAAACTGTAGAAAGAGAAGCAGGGTAAAAAATAGTAGTAATAAAATAAATCTAACACAATATATACAGATATTTACAAGCTAGAAAGGAGCATATAAACACAGTATTGAAAAATGATCATTATATTTCCAACAGCTGCTGAAATTGGGTCAGAAAATGTTTTTTTAAATCGTGCATTATGTAATGTTTTCACATGATTAGAACACGCGTGTCCCTGACGACATTTAAGACCCCGTTTAGCTGCTAGCTGTCATGCTTAGACCTATTTTAGGAGGGCTGGATGTGTGCCAGCGCTGACAGGAGTGTCTGAATACACACACACACACACACACACACACACACACACACACACACACACACACACACACACACATGCATAGACATCTTGTCGTTCATCACAGCGGTGTTTGTGGTCCTCAGAGATCATTTTCCACATAGAGGACATCAGCAGGACGTTTATCTGCAGATATTATGGTCTGGTTTTTAGTTATGTTCAGGATTCCCACTGTTGCAGCTCTACTGGTCCGGCTGAGACCAGTGAACCTCCTCTGAACCTCCTCTGAACCTCCTCTGAACCTGACCAGCTCTGAGCTCGTCAGATATGCTGCTCTCTGAATCCCCTCCTCACCTCTGATCCTCCACTCAGCATGCCTCCGTGTTTTTATTCTCACTGTTCACAAACACGTCATTTAATATCCTGTATGTTCACATTAATCACCTTAATCCACCAGTCTGACTACTACTAGCTACTGTGTGCTTTCATTTATCATTATTGTTATTATTATTATAATAACTATTATTAATTTATTTCACAATAATAAAAAAGTAACACAAAGTGATGGGAAAAAAAGTCAGCTTTGAGTGAAGCTGTCAAAAAATCTGTAATTTTACTGAATTTTTCATTCTTATTTTACTTTTTCTTCAATATTTTTGAAAAAGACAAATATATATATAATATAAATATATAAAAATAAACTGAAAATCCATGTGTAATGTCAAAATAATAAAAAAATTCAAACATCTGTAACTGAATGACATTTTAAAAAACTGATTTTTGACATAAGTTCTAAGAAAATAAACAAATTTAGCATAATTTTACAAATACTTCTTCTTTATTTAATAGGAAATGTTAAATTACATAAGTTCAATACTATAAATAAATGGTATACATTTATAAAATCATAAACAATTACTGACAATTAACAGAAAAAGAGCTATTTGCTGTAATTTTACATAGATTTGTTTGTTAAGTTAAAGATATCTTGTATAATTACATAATAACATTGAAAAAAACATGTTTTCATCACCATAATATCTGTAAGCACTGGTAATTTCCTATTAATTGTAGATCATTTTGTTGTTTTTACACATGTAATTTTTAAACTTTGAACATTTAAGAGCCAAAAAATTCTAGAAAAAGTATACAAATTATTTTTCTGAGATATTTTATGTTATTTTGAAGTATTTTTGGCAGCCCAGGAATGTGAATAGCTTGTTTTTATGGCAGGACAGTGATGCTGACAGGGTTAGAGTTGAGTTTCCTCTCAGACATCTCACTCTAAAAACATTCTCAGACCAAGTGGAGGAGGATTAACGCTCAGACTGGACAGTAGAACACGGCACACTGCTGCCGCAATAGTTGGATTTCTTTAGAAAACTATCATAAAGTGTAGTTTTAACAATCATTACATATATGGTATGAAACCAATCCGGTAATCTTTATTATTTTTAACTTTTGCAAAGGCTGTTTATGCATCTACTAATAATAAAGACATAATTCAGTGCTATTTATAGAGAAAACTGACTGACAGCGTTCAGTCGGTTCTCTTGTAATCAATCCATTCCAACTAACTGCTGAACATGCAGGTGGATAAATTCAATAATAAGTTAAATCTACTTTCTAATTAATTCCTGGAATCCCTTTAGAAAGCCACAGAAGCGTAAGATGAAGGGAAACCTGCTAACTGATGAGATCCCAGTGAGTGCTGGTGTGTCTTTGTGTGTGTCAGGGTGATTCATGGAGTGTGTGTGTGGCTCATTCACGCCTCTGGAGCTCCACTAATGAGCAGTAATGAGCTGTACCGGGTCCGGACTGACACCAGACCCCAGCGGAGCCCAGGGAGGCCAGCTGTGGTGGAAACACCAACGTTCCACCAGACCAGACAAAGATCAGTGAGAGTCTATTAACAGACATGTTTATCTCCGTGGATCAGCGCTGCCAGCGTCACCATGACGACCATCATCACCCCAACGGTCGGGTTTCATTCCAGTAAAAGGAAAAGAGACTCTTTAATCAATGAAAACAGTATCGGTGTCCTGGGTTTAGTCCTTCCATCGTGTTCTGGTTTGGTGGAACATGAGGAACCTGATTATAGATCGCTGCATTCAGAGTCAACACATCACCCAGAGACCGGCTTCATAAAGACACTCCACCAAATAAACCAGACTTAGTTCAGTTAGTCTGACTTACAGAGTCATTTTGGTTCCATTAAAAAGAGTTTACCAAAAAAAATGAATTCATTTTCAGATAGACTTACTTACTTTTAAGATTATTTTGGTTTCATAAAGCCACTTTACCAAATAAACCAGACTTATTTCAGTTAGTCTTACTTACTTTCAGGTTGTTTTGGTTCCATTTAGCGAGTATACTAAACAAACCAGGTTTATGTCACTTAGTTGGACTTACTTTTAGGTTATTTTGCTTCCATGAAGCGAGATTATCAAAAAAATCTGAATTATTTCAGATAATCTGACTGACTCTTAGTTGCATAAAGCGAGTTCACCATATAAGCCAGGCTTATGTCAGTCTGATTTACTTTCAGAATATTTTGGATCAATTAAAAAGAGTTTAGCAAACAAATCAGGTTTATTTCAGTTAGTCTGACTTACTTTTGAGTTATTTTGGTTCCATTTAGCAAGATTCCAAATAAATCAAAAATTATTACTGAAAATGTGACTTAATGTTAGCACCATATGGTGAGTTTAACAAATAAGCCAGACTTATGTCAGTTAGTCTGACTTACTTAATTTGGTTCCATAAAACATGACTCCAGATAAACCAGTCTGACTTTCACCTTATTTTGGTTTCATGAAGCGAGTTCATCAAATAAGCCAGACTTTTTTTCAGTTTGTCTGACTTACTTTCAGGATATTTTAGTTCCATTTAAAAGGGTTTACCAAATAAACTAGGTTTACTTCAGTTAATTTGACTTACTTTCAGGTTATTTTGGTTCCATAAAGCAAGAATACTAAATAAACCAGGCTTACTTCAGTTAGTCTGACTCACTTTTTGGTTGTTTTACTGTTACTTATTTGCACTGTCCTGAGTATTCTGCACTAAATCCGTCACTTTATCTCATGGTCATGTTTACATTTCACTCAGTTCTGCTTTTCTTAGTTCTTAGTTGTTGCTCGGCTCTAATTTTGCTTCCTTTGTTCTTTTTTTTTGCCCTTTAATGTCTTATTTTCTAAATCTTTATTTAATGTCTACAGTTGCACGAAGAGAGAGTAACGAAATTTCGATTCTTGGTATGTCATGTACATATTGAAGAATTGACAATAAAGCTGACTTTGACTTTGACTTTGATTTTAGTTCAATAAAACAGCTTTAGCAAATAAACAAGTCGTATTCCACTCAGTCTGACTTATTTTCAGGATATTTTGGTTCCGTAAAGTGAGTTTATCCAAAATACCAGGCATATTTCAGTTAGTCTGATGTACTTATAAGATGATTTTAGTTCCCTAAAGCAACTCTACCAAATAAACCAGGATTTTTTTCAGTTAGCTTGACTTACATTCTGGTTATTTTGGTTCGATAAAGCAACTTTATCAAATCAGCGAGCATTAATTAATTTATTCTGTCTCTGAGGTTATTTCGGTTCCATGAAGAAAATTTACTATAGTTTAAGTTCAGTTACTCTGGAAACTAATGCTGGGAAACTAACCTGCTCAAGGGAAGGCTAACCTTAAACTAGCTGTCAGCCTGACTTGCTGTTTAAACAGGTTTCCTCTAACACTGACCTGACAGGAAAGCCAAGACTTTATAACTGAGTGCTCTGCCATATTTTTTGACTTTATTGTCCAGTTTCACTCCAAAAGTCCAAGAAATGCAGACCTGTATATTTGGTCAATTACATGGTATGTAAAATCAATCACTATTTTAAGTTTATGCTACATTAATGAGTCTAAACCCCAAGAGAATGATAATAGCGCCATCAATAGAGTGCAAGTGCCAAAATATATACTAAATCTAAAACCCCTATCTAACAAAGACCCTCCAAAATCCCAATCAGAACCAGGATACTAGTGAGAAACCACTTCAAATTTAGTTGTTGTTCCAACAGAAACCTTGATGGGAAAGGAGGGTTCTAGTTTCTCTTTAAGATGATTATTTACAAAATGTCAGGAAAGAGAAGAATCTATTTGGACCCGGACACCAAACTTTTATTGACAAATACTTCCAACGAGATTAATTATTATTAATTATATTTGACTTAATAGCATTAGCACCAGTCAGACAAAAACAGCTGTGGAGGTGAAAGACTTGAACTCGTGATGAGTCATGAGTTGTTTTCATCTTACTATCATTGTAGACTTTGGGTTTCTAAGTTATAACATTGTGTCTAAACTAACTCTACCATGTAAAGTTTTTCTGGAGCCCAGCTAACACTCTGAGTTGGTCGTATGTTTTAAAACCGTGCTACATTATAGTCAAGAAGACGGGTTTTTACAAAATAAAAGGTTGGATTTTAATCCTGACACGCAGTTTATTAATCAAAAAATAGCTATGATACAGAAATGCAGTTACATAGACGATCTTCTGGCCATCTAGTGACCAGAAAGACATCATGCTCAAACTGATGGAACCATTTAACACCTTGTACTGTCCACTTACAGTAAGTGAAGCTATAAGACAGTTTCCGTGCTGCTCAGACCACTTCCTTCCATCTATTATCTATACACCGCTCAATCCTCATTGGGGTCACGGGAGGCTGAAGTCTATCCTTGGACTGTGGGAGGAAGCCGGAGAACCTGGAGAAAACCCACACATGTACAGAGAGAACATGCAGACTCCATGCAGAAAGACCAGGAAGGCCGGGACGCTCACTGGAGATCTTCTAACTGCAAGGCGACAGTACTAACCGCCAAACCTGCTTAAACAATTTGTCTTTTTTTTGTCTCCGAAGGACCACAAACTCTGTAACAGATCTGTAACAGGAGCAACAAAAACACCTGAGAAGTCCCACGCTGTGCTTGATTGTGTGTGGATCTCATCTCAAACTGGTGTCTGAACATCACGAGCATTGTTTTTCTGGCTACGATGAAATCTGTTTGAAAACTTAGACAGATAATGATATGGTTAAGACCTGTCTAAGAACAAGAATTGTGAGATTTGGTCTCAGATCTAAGAAATCTGTCCACTCGACCTTGAGCTCCACAAAATGTAACTTCAGTTCTATTTACAGAAATGTCAACACCATGAAATGAACCAGCTCTCTGCTTAACCTCTCAGGTTTCTTCAAAATCACGTGCACGTGGTGTTATCTCGACTGCTTGAACCTGGATCAAACTAGTCTGATTAAACTTGACCTTAACTTTAGAGAATGTTTGGTTCATTCAAGTCAGGTTTTAAATTCCCACTTTTCCTAGCAGGCTTTGTGGACCAGACACCAGGGTTCATATTAACCAGTCATGTACTTCCTGTTTCTGTGTCCAGGCAGCCACAAAGCTTCTGGATGAGATGTGCCACCTGACGGCTCAGTCTCTCACACGAATGGACACATCGGAGCACTTCAAGGTCCTGAAGCTGCTGGGTGAAGGCTCGTATGGGAAGGTCATGCTGGCCGTACACAGGAAGAGAGGTGAGGAGGGAAACTAGCATGTTCATTACAGCCTGAAAAACACCAGAACTGTATAAAAACATAATTCCTTTTGACTAATCCAGGCACTCCAATGGCTCTGAAGTTCTTTCCTCATGAGTCCACGTCTCTCTTCTCCTTCCTGAGGGAGTATAACCTCTCGCTGTCATTCTGCACCCACCCATCCCTGACCAGAGCTCTGGGAATCGCCTACTCCACACCTTCACACTACGTCTTCGCTCAGCAGGCCAGCCTCTTCGGTGATCTCTACGATGTCATCATACCCGAGGTACAAGGTCTTTCCAATAGTGCTCCACATAAGGCACTTTTCCACTTGCACCTACTCGACTCGGCTCGGTTTAGGTGGTTTTCCATTACAGCTGAGCACCACCTCATTGTGGGTGGAGTCACAAAACACTCACCGTCCTCCAACATGGTCTCCAAATGCAGCGGTGGAGTCGAGGTCACTCTCCCTCCCGTTGCTCGCCAGTCAGTGCTGTAAATGCCGTCCATTTGGATAAACCACTTCCAACACTTCCGTTGTGGTCCTTGATGGACCGATAGTCACTTCTGAGCTTTTCCAGCCTCTCCTGACACTGCTTCATTGTCCTACTGTATCCGTGGACGGCCGTCCGCTCAGAGACCTCCTGATAAACTTTCTGGTTGCGAGTCACACCGTCCAGCTCCCTCTGTATTCTTTGGTCCGCCACCAAAGACAGAAAAGTCTCAACCTCTTCATTCATCCACGGTACAGGTCTGGTGTGTCGTCACTCCCTGTCCAATCAGTGGCCTGCACTCTGTAGACGTCACGTTATCGGCTCCACTCAGCTGGATGGGAACCCAGGCCCAGTGGGAACTAAAATAGTACCAGGTACTACGTCCTGATGGAAAACCTCACGAACCCAGTAGAGTTGAGCCGAGTAGGTGCTGGTAGAAAAGCGCCAATACTGTATTTAGTGGATTTTGAAGTGTAAAGAATTCATTCTCATCAGACTAAGAATCGTCCCCGTTGTTCTCCAGGTGGGGATGGAGGACGACTGCTGTCAGCGGGTGGTGTCCCAGCTCTGTGGAGCTCTGTCCCACCTGCACTCCCTTGGTTTTGTCCACAGAGACCTCAAACCAGAGAACGTCTTCCTGTGCGACTCTGCCTGCCGATGGGTCAAACTGGGAGACTTCGGCATGGTCAGTATGAAGACACAAATGACATTGAACTGGCTACTTGCTGCAGGTATTCAATAAACTCAAAGGAAAGACTTCTGCAAACAACTGGAAGCAACAAACTGAACTCAATTTCCTGTTAATGTTTTACCAAAACCCAGATTACATTAATTATTGGTGAGTTTCATTATTTTGACCTGGAACAGACTCTGTTTTCATTTCAACAAAGTTAGATTTTAATGAACATATCAGTCTGTAATAGATGTGAAACTGTAAGACAAAGGGACCAAAAAAAGGTTCAGTGATTTGAGCAACAAACTGTGTCTCTGTGATGTTTTTTGATCAAAATTAATACTGAAATGTAGAAGAAATCTACCCCAAATCACTTTACACAACTTCAAGTATGTCCTATATATTGGCAATGCTGTAGGCTTGGAAACACAGCAACGACAGTATGTTTGAAATGAGTTTCTGCGCATTGTTTCACGTCATTGTTACCAGTTGGTCTGTGAAGGAGGTAAATCACTAAATATCTCCCCCAGGTGAAGGCCAGAGGAACCAGGGTCTCGGAGGTCTGGTACAGCTCCCCTTACTGCACCCCTGAGGCTGAGATCGCTCGAGGAAATGAGGACAGTTGGAACAGCATAAATGATGGGAAGGATGGCTTTAAGGGGGCTGAAGAGAAGAAGAAGACCAGAGTGTGGGTGTCGGTGGAGCCCAGTATCGACAGCTGGGCTCTGGGAATCCTGACGTACGTGATGCTCACCGGCAGCCACCCCTGGGCTGAAACCACCAGCGACTGTCACTCATTCCGAAAATATCAAGAATGGTTTGACAGAGTGAAAAGCCCCGATGATGAGCTGGATGTTTGGATGGAACCACAATCAAAGAACATGCAGGAGGCCACAGATTTAGAAGAAGAAGGACTTGGAAAGAAGGATCATCTTCCCATTGCGCCCCAGTTTGCTTGTTTCACCCCTCTGGCCCACTCCTTCTTCCAGTCGCTCCTCGACCCGAGGCCAAGGCTTCGTGGACGACCGGAGGATGCGTTGAGTTTCCTTGGAGGAGACTGGATGATGGAGAAGGAGAGGATGAGGCTGGAGGAGGAGAGGAAGAAGAGTAGAGGGAAAAGTACAATCAGAAACATGAAAGAGATGGAGGGGAGAGGGGAGCGATGAGTAAAGACTTATTAGATTGATGAAGAAACAGTGATGGTGTGTTGACTGCTGGTGAACTTTGTAACCGTCTTTGTGACTTCTGTTGCATTGAGCTCCTTCAGTTCCTCAGTGAACCATCGGGTTTTGCTGGTGAAATAAACAGTGATGGGAAATGGTGGATGGAGTGTAAAATAAAAGGAAAAAAATCACCTCCCACACTTTTAACCTCTTCAAACATCAGGAGAGAAACTTTGTAAAAAAAAAAAAAAAACCCTTGTTAAATGAAAGCAGCACAGTTTATGGGAAATCTAGTGTTTGGCAAACTGTAGACCTGCGGGACGCCGACAGCTGCTTCCATTGCTTTAGATAATTGAAAGCATTTACTACAGCGCTGAGTGTAAATATCAGACTGAGAAAGACATGGAAGCAGTGTAACAACAGCTGCTCCTCTGCGGATTATGTGTGTTTAGTAGTGCTGTAATGCTATCATGTCCTTGTAAAAGATTCCGACTTTAGCACATCGCTGCTATATTTAGGCTTTCAGAGTGTAAGGACGTCATAGTAGGCTGTGAACTGTATATAGACTGCAGTAGCGTTAAGCAATAAACATGTCAGAGCTCCAGTTTAGACGTAACCACAGCGGGGTTTTTTTTACTTGTATTTAAAAACTAAAAAGCTTTTCTAAAATAAAACTTTGTCAGCAATGTGAAAGTAGCTCCAAGCATGCAACTTCTAACCCTTTTTTTGTATTTTATCATATTAGCACTGAGCTGTTAGCTTTTACATTTTGCACATAGCTACAAAAAAATTATCTTCTCTTATTGTTGGTTCTTATAAACCAATAAATCTGTTAAATTCGATGTATTACATTGTGATTTCTGTGATTACTGTGATGAGGACACATAGCGGTGACACTGTAATACCTAAAGAAGAGCTACTGACACAAGCACACTATATCTTATTGTATATATTAGGGCTGAATGATCGATCATTTCACACAGTTTTATGCAACATCATGCAGCCTGTTTGACAATCTTTTGCTATTCAGATACTTCTGATGCAGCAAAATATTTTTTTCATAATTTTTTTTAAAAGAAAGGATTAGAAGTAATTGTGAAAGAGATGCCTTGGCTTGATCATAACTCTCTAATGTCCTCATAAAATCATACATCAGAGCAAATGAATCACATTCACACATACAACGAGGACTCTCTGCAGAGCTTCTTGAGTTTTATTTAGAAATAGACTCGTGGTCGTAAATTTGACACTACAACCTTTCAGCACCGTTTCTCAGCTTCTGACCCTCCGAGTCCTGCCAAGTCACACCGGACACATTTTCTCCTGCAAGTGTAACCTGCTGGATTCATCCTGCAGAGGAGGAAACACACCGACTCCAAACATGGATCAATAACCGACACCGACTGATAAACACGGCTCTGTGAAAGAATTGATTTTTACTGGTCAGAGGTCAGCGCTGCGTTTACAGGAAGCTCAGTGCTGCTCCAAGCACAGAAAAGAGGATTATACACAAAACATGAAAAGCAGTAATACTTTAAAGGCTTATCTGTACAAAAATGATTGAATATCCAGAATTAGACTGTCAAAAATTACATTTTGCTGAATGAAAATAATAATTTGTGTTGAAATACACAAAAATATCAATAATTGGCAAAATATTCTATGAAATTACATGTCAAAAGTAAAATATCTTCCAAAATCTGTAGCTTAATTTCTTGTGAGTGATTACAATCGACTACAGCTGCTGACTCCTTTAATTATGGCTCATTTGATCCACTCATTAGATTCTGCAACAAACAGAGACTGAGGAGCTCAGGAAAGATCAGAAAGAGTCAACAAAGTCACTTTGAGTCATTTCAAAGCAGCTACAGATCCAAAAATCATCTGTCCAAACTACCTTTGTAAGTGCACGGTCCAGTTGTGTCACTGCTATTATCATGAAGGAAGACGAACTATCACCTCCTGCTGAGAGACAGTCAGTCAGGATGGTCAAGAGTCAACCAACAATCACCTAAAAGATGATCTACAAAGAATTAGAATGCAGGAATACAGGTGTCAGCGTGTAGACAGGGTTTTACATCTCATCAACTCGAAATGGAAGATGCTAAAAAGCACATTGGCTGTCTCGGTGGGAAATTTGATTACAAAAAACCCCAAAACGGAACAGTTGACCGACATGGGGCAGTGGTGGCACAACAATTAAGTTTCTGGACTACTGATCAGAAGGTCAGTGGTTCAAACCCCGGGGCCTTGAGCAAGGCCCTTAGCCCTTCCTGCTCCAGGGGTGCTGTACCATGTTCTGACTCCAACCTGGATATGCAAAAACAACATTTCACAGTGCTGTAAAAATGTATCTGTGACAAATAAAGGCTTCTTCTTCATCATGAGCTGTGAGGCTGCCATGCAAGAAGGAAACTCTTCCTCTAGAAGTGGTACCTTAAGGTTCAACTGAAGTTTGCTGCTGATAAATTGTGCAAAGAAAAGGCCTTCTGGAAGAAAGTTCTCATATCAGATGGAATAAAGTTGAGCTATTTGGCCAAAATGACCAGAAATAAGTTTGTAGTAGAGAATGAGAAGCCTTTAACCTCAAGTACACCAAACCTACCACAAGCATGGAGGTGGCAGTATCATGCTCTGGGGTTTTCTAGAAGAGCTTCTGGACTGGTTTCAGACTGTGTGTTGGACTGGTTTTGGACTTTCTTGGGACTGGTTTATGTTGGGTTCCAGTCTTGGTTCTCCTGGTTTTGGATGTGATTTAAAGTTGGTTTAGGATTTATTTTATTCTGAATCTGGTCCTGGATCAGGACTGGTTTCAGACGGTCTTTGGCGGGTCTTGGACTTTTTTTAGGAGTAGCTGAAGTCCTGATTTTTGACATTTTTTAGGACTGGTTTTGGACAGTTTCTAAAACTGGTTGCAGACTGCATTCTGAGAAAGGTGCAAGAGCTTCAATCATTCCATCCTAGATAAATATGACATGTAGGAGTCACTGGAAACTCAAGACAGTCATGACAAACACAGCCTTTACAAGCGCATGTAAACTTTTCATAGCAGCTGCTTTCAAATCACATTCTTTATTTTCCCAGGTCTGTTTGTTTACACTCAGACTTCTGCTCTCGGCTGAGAAGGTGACAGAGCCGGCTCCTGTATGATTTGTTTGCCAGAAAATATTTGATCCTTGACACTTGTGTGGAAAAGGGAAAGTCGGCAGCGTTAAGGGTGAGAGGAGGGTGAGAGGAGGGTGAGGTCAGGGGGAAGGCAGAATGTTGAAATGGTGCCCGGGCTAATAAATCTGCAGGAGTCATAAATAACAAGCAGAGGTGAAAACAAAAATAAAAAAACCTGCTGCGGGATAACAGCTGGTCTACGGATGTACAAACTACCAACTGGGATCACCTTTGCGCTACAAACCAAATACAGAATAACAGCATTAAAACATCTAAATGTCTTCTGTGCAGCATGACACAGTTATACTGACAAAAATCAGAAAAATGGAAAAACTAAGGTTGAACTTCTTTGATTATTATACAAAGACACACAAAAGGACCACAAAGAGACACAAAACAACCACAAAGAGACACAAAAGGACCACAAAGAGACACAAAACTACCACAAATGTCAGGCCTGCCCCAATCAGGCGTTACTTTGGGCTCCCCTTTTTTCCCTCCCTCTCTGTGTTCTACAGGTGTGCTGGCATGAGGGCTGCAGTGGCAGGTGGGAATGTAATCAGCGGCAGCAGAGTGGGAACAGGTGGAGCCGAGCCAATCAGAAGCCTTTGCCTCTACAATAAAGCCTGACTCAACTCATCATTCCGTGTGGGACCGTAGAAGATCGACAGTCAGTCTTCGCTCAGAATATTCTGTCTCCCAAAGTTGATAATCCCTTGGTAATTCTTCTGTTGCTTTTTCTAGTTTGGATTCCGCCAGTTCGTGTCACCTGTTCCTGCAGCACTCGGATCAAGAAACCAGGCCGCTAACCACTTCAACCACTCCTGTCCGAAACCCACTTGGTCAGTCTCCGCCACTTTCAGCCACCATACCGCCACGTGCCTGTCGCCGCAGCCCCCGGTACACCTGGCAGCCGTGTTCTACTCCCTTTGCCGGCCGAGCACCAGTCCTCCCCTCGTTTTCCCCGTCCACTCATGCTCTCCCTGGGCACGAGCATTTCAGACTGGTGAATCTGAATTATCTAGTGTTAGTTCTAGCGTGTTTGTGTATTATAACTGCTGCTCGCTTCATAGCCTTTTGAATTCCTATTGAGTTTTGAATTTCTATTGCGTCCGCTGTTAGTACCAGCGTAGAATTCTGTTCGCCAGTTATAGCCTGGCTCATGTTACTCGAGAATCTGGTCCTTCTGATTTTCGTGTTTTCGGTTCTGTTTAGCTTTCCTATTTAGGTGTTACCTAACGTAGATTGGCTCTTTTGTTTAGTTATTCTCCGCCAGCCCACTAGGGGAAATCCTCGCTGTGGTAGTTCTGTCCACGCTTTTTTTTTGCGTCACTTCCGGTTTGGTCCACAGGACATGTTTGTAGTTCTTGGCGCTTCCTGAATTTGTGAATAAACCTTGTTTTGAAGACTCATTGGGTCTCCTTCCTCATTTCCTGCACCTGAGCCTCACCGAACCCGTAACAACAAAAACACATAAAAGGACCACAAAGAGACACAAAACAACCACAAACAGATGCAAAACAACCACAAAGAGACATAAAACAACCACAAAGAGACAAAAAACTACCACAAAGAGACATATAAACACAGCCTAAAAGTCATGTGATTTCTAGGTTGCACCGTGCAGGACAGAATTTTTAGTTTTTTACAACATGTGATTCGTGTAAATGGTTCATTTGTTCAAGAATTTATTATACAAGGCATGTAGAATAAAGACATTTTGAGAAATATTGCAGTTTTCTGAAGGAACCGGGTTTCCCAGATGAGTAGTTCAAGGATCAACGATTAATTTTATTTATTTTTTTAATAGCTTCCCAGTTGATATTGCTAACAGCATTCTACATAAATCATTGACTACCATGATTTTAACTCCACTGTTTTGGTAAAATGATATATATATGGGCTAACTGAGCATCTGTGTTTAGTCCAGACAATGTTTAGATGGTGGATTACAACAAATTAATTGGAAAAAATACCTAATTACTTAAATATGTAAAGTAAACCCCAGTAGAAATGTATTGTACTGAGTTTCATAAGTTAGTGGAACAGAGGCCTGTGGTGACGTTGGGTTTCTACAGAGTTATTCAAAGCTAAAAAATACCACTGTGTTAAATTTCACAGTTTATTTTGACTGTAATTTATGGCGGCAATGAAAACGAGCCGAAGTCTGAAACACAGCAGTTAAACGTGGTGTTGAAGATAGACGGGCCTTGTTTTCCTGATGAAAGTTTGCTTGTGAAACCTTCTCCACATCAGTTGAGTCAATCAAGCTAAAAATAAAACTTGTTTCTTCAATTACAATTACACATCTAAACATATTTGTAAAATCCAGAACTGGTTTTAAAAAGGGCACTAATAGAGTCTTTGCTATGAGCCCCTTAACTCACGCTGAAGTCGTCCCATTGAGGTTCATGTTACCCTGAAAACTTCCAACTAAAACGTGATCATCAGTGACTCTAACCTCTGACCTTTCAGCACCTAAATCATCCCAACATTCAGCGTCCTGCAGTCCACCAGCTACAGGTCTGAATGAACGACTCCTTCTGGACTTGATAAAGACGTGTGGTTAAAGGCAGACTGTGAGCAGAAACACCTCCAGGTTATTTAATAAACCACTCTGAGCCAGAAGTCATGAATTAACGAGCTTGTTAAGGGAGACAGTTTGATCATCACACCGAGTAGACGCTGGCTGCTGACCTGAGAACTATCCCCATCCTCTCCTGACATTTCACCTGATATGTTGTATTAAAGCTACGCTCCGTCAGCATCCCAGGACTTCCTAACAGCAACTGTGACTGCGTAGATTTGTCTGATGTTATAAATATATCATATAATTTTTATGAAGCAATAAAAATTTGACATTGTTTAGGGGAAAAAAGCAGAAAGTCACCAAATAGTAGAAACTTTCTGCAGTTTGGGTCTATGTTGGTGAATTAGAGGTCAAACTGAAACCAAGTAAACAAATAAATGATTTTAAACAGAAGAAAAATGACGCTTTTAGAGATAGAGATGTCCAAACTTAACCAAAATGCACTCCAACTGACGCAGAATTTGTGGAGATATACTATAAAAAAATAAATAATCTATCTATCTATCTATCTATCTATCTATCTATCTATCTATCTATCTATCTCTCTATCTATCTATCTCTCTCTCTCTCTCTCTCTCTCTCTCTCTCTCTATCTATCTATCTATCTATCTATCTATCTATCTATCTATCTATCTATCTATCTATCTATCTATCTATCTATCTATCTATCTATCTATCTATCTCTCTCTCTCTCTCTCTCTCTCTCTCTCTCTCTCTCTCTCTCTCTCTCTCTCTCTCTCTCTCTCTCTCTCTCTCTCTCTCTCTCTCTCTCTCTCTCTCTCTCTCTCTCTCTCTCTCTCTCTCTCTCTCTCTCTCTCTCTCTCTATCTATCTATCTATCTATCTATCTATCTATCTATCTATCTATCTATCTATCTATCTATCTATCTATCTATCTATCTATCTATCTATCTATCTATCTATCTATCTATCTATCTATCTATCTATCTATCTATCTATCTATCTATCTATCTATCTATCTATCTATCTATCTATCTATCTATCTATCTATCTATTCTTTGTGTTTTGGCTGCTGGTGGCTGTGTTTGGAACTGGGATTGATTCCAGCTGGATGAAGACTGAGCTCCAGGTCCCACCTGGTCCTCATGAGGAGTGATTATCCTGGAGCTCCAGACCTCCTCCAGCCCTGGTCCTCCACACCTCCTGAACCGTTGTATTGGTCCACCACCACTCCTCCTCCAATAAGACCTCAGCAATCACCACACATGAGTATATGTACAACCAGAACTGTCAGTCTCGGCAGCTGGTAGTTGTAACCAGTTCACGCTGGTGCCTCTTTGTGTTTTGTTTGTGTTCCTGTATGATCCGTTGGTTCTGTATCAGGTATCTGTGGTGTATCGGGGTGATTATGGACATTTAGAGCTTCTGTTAGCAGCTGATAATTCAGTGTGGAGACTGTTAGCAGTCCACTAACTTTGGGGAGAAGCTATTTGTAGCGTCAGTCTTTGTATACTGTGTGTTTAACGTGTGTGTTTGGAGGCACTAGTTCTGTTTAGTTAGTTCTGTGCACTGACTATTAGTTTCTGTTTGTGGTGTGTGTTGCTGCTGGGTTTAAGTTTGTCTAGGGAGTTTAGTTGTGTTGTTTTGTTTGTGTTTAGATAGTTTGAACTCTGTTAGCCTTCGTTTGGTTTTATTTTGTTCTTTGATTTTGAACACCAACCAGCCTTGTTTTCTTTGTTTGACCACTTTTATGTTAAATTTGCTACTGAACAGTAAGTTCCTTTACCTGAACCAAGAACATCTGGTGATCTTTGTTACAGCCAGCTGATCCAGCTGAGGTTGGATTGGAACACTTTGACTATGATTTTAGGGTTTTATATCTGTATCAGTGCACAGAATACACCCTCTAGCTGTGGTTGTAGTGTTTCCATAGAGATACAGGACTTTCAGTCTGTGCAAACACTTGTGTACTTGAGTCGATGGTGAGATCTACATTAAGTGTACCCTTATAGATTCTTTTTTTCATTTAACCTTTATTTATACAGGTAATCTCACTGAGATATGGGGTCTCATTCGAAAGAGAGACCTGTCCTCAAATAACACAACAAAACAGTACTGAGTCTTTGACAAACAGCACTAAGGGACCTGAACTAGACGATAAAACACTGAGTTACAGACAGACGGGTTCATGACAAAACACAACACAGACATCGAAATGGATGTGCAAAAGCGCCAAGCAATAAAGTTAAAATGGTTGTGTACACGGTTAGCATCTTTTGGCCTTAAATAGCAGTTTGCATTTGATTTTTAGTTCAGTTGTGTTGGCGTTGGAGCTCCAGAGCTGCATGTGGCCAAACCCTGGTGCCACATTTGGACGTGAACTGATGTCCTGTAACGGGTACACGTCGTTTTCAGACACCGTCTCTGGGCACCGACCACAAATTCTTCTCATCACAGCTCCCAGCCAAGTTAAAATTTACTTGTCTATTTATTTTACGAAGTGCTGATGAAGGCGATGCGAGGCTCAGATTTCCCTCAGTGACCTCAGTCTGTCTGTCTGACCGGTACCAGACTGTCTGGACAGACAGACTGGCTCTGAGGAAACCACACAACCCTTTATTCTGCAGCTGTCGGTGCACAGATGACAGTTTGTTGCATATTTTTTTTTGTCAAATACATGAATCAGGTTAATTTAAAGCCATGCTAGTGGTGCGGTATTGGAATAGCTGTAGGTATTTGGCACATATATTCATCAGAATGACTTGTGATTCCCTTTAGCATCAGCAGCAGATCAGTTTTCATTCATCTGTGAGGCTCAGATTCCAGATGATGCATAGAAATGACAAAACTGGAAGGACTGTATTGAAACTTAATCAATGTTTGAGGATCCAAAGTTTCTACCTGCCTTATAAAAGCTTCAGGTATTAAAACCAAAATGCCAAAGCTCCAGCTGTTGGGACTATTCTACGGTTTGGATCTGGGTTACCGGTTGGATCTTTAAATTTGAATCCCCTCCATGCTGATGGTGATAGATGAGGAAGTTTTCTGGAAAATGAAACTAATACTCCTGTGAGCACACAGCGGTATCGAGTTTATTAAAAGCCCCCGATTTCTGTGTAATTTATGCTCAGATCGAAAGCAGTCTGTCAAAATGACACAGGAGTGAAGGTGATCTGGAGAGACGTGCTGCTCAGTGTGGATTACAGACAGATTAGACATCCTCACACATGGACATGGTGTTCCCCTCACCTTTAAACCCCATAAACCTGCATTATTTGTCACATTTTTACTCAGTGTAGGCTCATTTTTCAGAATCAGAAAAGCCTTTAATGCCAAGTGAGTTGGCACAGACAAAGAATTTGAGTTGCAGTACTCGGCAACAGACAGTAAAAGAATAAATATACAAATGTAAATCTGAGAAATTCTAAATAAAAATGCTGTAAGTATAAGAAGTACTGTGTAAAGGTCAGTGGAAACAAAGTAATGTATAAAAAAAGACATAAATGTGCTTAACCAGGGTAATAAGAGTACAATTTAAATTACAGTATTGCACATTACATTTTAAAGCGCCTCTATGGAACGAGCAAGACTAGAAGAACTCAAAAATGTCCACCATTCACAGATGTAATGCCTTAAATGCAATTAAAAACATAGAAAAATATTGAATTTCTTTAATTACTTATTTTGCAAAACTTGAAAAAACTCAAAGTCAACATGCCCAAGATTTTTCAAGTGTCCACTGGTGTTACTAATACTTTAAAAAATGATTATTTATTCAACAGCTATAGCTGTTTTATCACTTACATTTAGTTTTTTACACTGCTCCACTCATCAGCTTCAGAAAGATGTTTCACTGTGCTGAATATATCATCCAAACAGTCCCTGTCCTGTTGTTTTATCCATCAGATGTTTTATTTTGGCCTCTCTAATATATTTTGGTTTCTTTTTCTCCAGGGCTGTACAGTAGTATAGTGGTTAGCACCGTCGCCTTGCAGCTAGAAGATTTCTGGTTTGTGTCCCGGCCTTCCTGGGATCTTCCTGCATGAAGTCTCCATGTTCTCCTGTACATGTGTGGGTTTTCTCCAGGTTCTCCAGCTTCCTCCCACAGTCCAGAAACATGCTGAAGTTAACTGGTGATTCTGAACTGTCTGTAGGTGTGAATGTGTGTGTTTGTCTCTATGTGTAGAGACAAACACTGTCATAGACTATTACCTGTCCAGGTGAACCTGTGATAGACTGTTACCTGTCCAGGTGAATCTGTGATAGACTGTTACCTGTCCAGGTGAACCTGTGATAGACTGTTACCTGTCCAGGTGAACCTGTGATAGACTGTTACCTGTCCAGGTGAACCTATGATAGACTGTTACCTGTCCAGGTTAACCTGTGACAGGCTGTTACCTGTCCAGGTGAACCTTCACCCTCAGTCAGCTGGGATAGACTCCGCCCCCCGTGACCCCAATGAGGATTAAGGTGTGCATAGATCTGTATTCAGCTGAATATTTGTCACATGACTGTTTTTCTTGGTTATTTTACTTATGGTTTCAAAAGGTGTTTTTCCCTGTTAAAGGGTGTTTTCCTGCCACTGTTGCCTTAGGGCTGCTCTGGGGGTTCAGGCATATGGGTTCTGTAAAGCGTCTTGAGACAGTTTGACTGTAGTTGGCGCTATATAAATAAAATTGAATTGAATTGGATTGAATCGGGTGCTTAATTCTTGGGAAACCTTCTCAATGACGTATGGAGAATAAAGTGATTTTGATGAAATATTGCAATTTTAAGCTTTTATTTTCTTAATTTTCCAATAAAACCGTAAGTGACCAGTGAGTAGTTCGAGGGCTATCAGAAAATTGACAATCTGATAATTCTTTCTGTTCTTTCTTTGTTTGTTTGTTTTACTTTCTTTTAATTGATTTTTCAGAACAGCGAAAAAACACAACACACACACAAAAAGAAAGCGAGTTGACCATAGTATATGTATTGCAGTCATAGTGAGTCCAAGATACAATTCACAGTAACAAAAAATAAATACATGAAAAAAAAATAGCTAGATACAGAAAAGAATAAATCACAGCAACCAGGAGGTTCTTTGAACCTGGGCAGACCAATCCCTTAACCAAGTCTGTTCCTTTCATTCTACACTGAATACCCCAAAATTCATCATTCTTGCCCATTTTGTTGTAAAAAGATGAATTCTACCACCAATACAGAACCTCAGTCTCTCTACAATAATAACCTCAGATGTTAGAGACTTCCACAGTTGGACAGAGGAGGGATGGACACCAGCCCATTTAGTCATTCCAGCCTTTACTAGCCAACATTAAGAGAAATTGAACTCCTCATTGTGTGCCTTTATTACCTGTAGGTATGTACCTATTCCTTCTGTTTTTAAAGATTTTAACCCTGCACACCTGTTACCAAACATGCTCAGTGGTGTCTTAACTTCAGTTTAGACAGATATCAAAAGGCTGAAGTGTCCTCAGAGGCGATGACACAATCAGAGGAAGATAAATGGAGTTCCAGATGAAGTTCAGAGAGAACCAGCTGTCCATCGCTCTCTCTTTCTGTCTGTCAGCAGAGCTAAAAGCTACCGGTCACTGAGCTCACAACCTGACCTTATGTAAGATTTCTCACCTCCACTATGGACCATCTGTCTTTCTTCCCCAGTTAGCTTCTTATAGAGTCTGACTCCTGAAATGGACAGAGGTGGAGGACGTATTCAAACTCTTTATTCATGTCAGAGCAGCTAAAATACAGTGTAGAGTGTTATCAGTCCACTTTCTTTCACTTTCCTGGGGTCGAGTCGTGGCGACAGAAGCAGGACATTCCAGTCATCTCTCTTTCCAGCAACATTTTCCGGCTGGATCACTCTGATCTCAGACTGTTGTGGTGTTGGAGGCTCATCTACCGTCATCTAACAGCTCCTGTCCTGTTCAGCCTTCACGTTTTCACAGCTCACTGCTGGAGGAGTCACAGAACTGTTTTCTAAAACTAATAAAAGGACAATAATGGAATGAAAACAACGTCTGAGTGCAGAAATAAGGACACCACACATCCTTTGAAAGGATTTATTGCCTCTTTCTCATGAAATTGGTCATAAATCAAAGTGTTAGTCGGTGGAATGAGTGAGGAATGGGAGACATTTGTCTTTTTAAATCTCAGCCAGCAGTGGGAGCGATGTAAACACAACACACATGTATGATTTATCCACCAGCCCTACAGCTCAATGCCACTGTAAATACAGTAAATCTCAAAACTCTACGCAAATTAATTCACAGTCAAAAACAGCTTCAGAAGCCAAAGGTCCTGTAAACACAATCTGAACATTTCATCTGCTGCCATGAAGACATTCAGGAGGAAACAATCATTTTAGGTTTTCACTCGAAGCTCGATAAAGGAACTTGTTTCTTTTGTCAGGCCACGAGAGGATTATAGCACATCATTCTTTAACTCAGCATCATCAGGACTGAAAGAAACAGAAATTAAACTCAAAATAATGTGTTCACAGGTGTAGAGCTAAGCTAAGCTAACTAGCTGCTAGCTCCAGTTTGTTGATCTTCTCTGACTCTGAAGCTTTTAACTTCCAGATGCTTTCCTCAGATTGTCCGACTCATCTGTTGCTCCTGCATCTGCTGCATTAAACCATTCATGAATCCACCACAGGACTCTTTGCATTTAAACTGCAGCTAGATAAACATTTTTCCATTAAAAGAAGTCTGCATGGTCATTTCACAAACACGAAAAAGCAGGAAACTGAATTCAAGCCCTGCAGCCGTCTATTTTCTCATCATCATAACTCACTGAGAGGAACTGTTTAGACCAGGAGAGTCCAACTCATCTTAGTTCAGGTTCCACATCCAGCCCAGTCTGATCTCCAGTAAAACCAGTAAAACCACAGCAGAATAACTGATAAATAACCACAACTCCTCATGGTTCCTTTGTTTCAGTGCAAAAAAGTTAATTGTGAAAATGTTCACAAAGTGGACAAATGACAAAAACAAGAAACGACAAAAAAGTAGACAAACAACACAGGCAAGACAAAAAAACACACAAAACGACAAAAACGATGCACAAAACAATGAAAACACAAAATGACAAAAATAAGGCAAAAAAACCTCAAGCAAGACAAAAAGGAAACACAAAATGACAAAAATGAGAAGCACACAACAAAAGTTAGACAAAAAACAAAAACAAGACAATGCGACAAACGATGCGAAACAAAAAAAGAGACAAAATATTGGACAAAAAAGTTACAAAATGACAAAAAAGTAGACAAACAACACAAACGAGACAAAAAAGTTAAAAAGCAACAAAAAATGGACAAACGATATAAAAAATTACATAAAAGAGACAAAAAATGACAAAAACAGGACAAAATATTACAAAAAGGAAACAAAATGACAAAAAAAGTAGACAAACGACACAAACAACACACAAAACAACGAATAAAGCAAAACACAAAATGACAAAAATAAGAAAAAAACACAAGTGAGACAAAAAGGAAACGATACGACAAACGAGAAACAAAACGACAAAAAGTCAAAAACCAATAAAAACAAGACAAAATATTGCAAAATTTAGACACAAAACAACAATAGAACAATGAACAATCTAGTATTTTACTTTCTAATCAAACAACTTGTCATGGTCTAGAAATGATTTGAAATTTATAGTTTTACTAATTTACAATCAGCAGTTAATGTCTTCTCTGGAATTTTTACACTTTGAGGGCCGGATTGGACCCTCTGGAGGACCGCTTTTGGCCCACGGGCTGCATGTTGGACACCCCTGGTTTAGAAGCTTCCTCAGCATTTAACTTTAAATCTGGGTGACGTTAATTACAAACTGCATATTTAATGCATAAGGTGCAGCTCTGCAGACAGAACCTTTCCCATTTCTCATTCAACTAGACGATCAAACAGGCAACTTAACTGCATGTTTGCGGTGAAGAAGTATTTCAGTAGTTTTACATTTACTGCCAGCTGACAAACAGCAGAAAGATATGCAACATTTAATTCTTTTTAGCTTATTTAAAAATGTAAATATACAACAGTAAAGAATCTGTGTCTGATTTCAGCTCTGCAACAACAAAAAAGCACCCAGAAGTAAACAAAAACACATGATTTTAGATTGTAAACATAAATTCTCAAGATTTAAGCAGCGTGACCTTGTACATAGATATATATTTTTATGAACACATTTTACTTGCTGTATCTCCTCCAGCCACACTAAATACTCCACTGAGGGTAATTCCTGATCATCTAATAAAGGTCATTTAAGGACAGGATGTGAACTAATGCTTGGAAATTGCATCTATGAATTGATTTAACCCTCCTGTTGTCCTGAGGGTCAAAATTGACCCATTTTAAAGTTTGAAAATGTGGGGGAAAAAATTTTCACAGTGAAACTTCTTATGTCCACATTTTCAACATTTTTGGGAAATTTTTGAACATTTTTTTGTGGAAAAAAAGAAATTTTAAAAATGTTTCTTAAGAACATTCACAAAAAATCAACCAAAATCCAGTGAATTTGACTGGATTTTGGTTGATTTTTTTGTGAATGTTCTTAAAGAAAATATTAGAAGTTTTACTGATATATATATGGAATCACTTTAGATATTTTTAGGATTTTTTGGAAGATTTTTATTTAATTTTTAAAAAATATTTACAAGAGTTTTCTTCCCAAATTTGGGGGATTCTTTAAAATAAAACTTTGAAGGTAAACTTTGAAGGAATGATTGGAATTTTCTTCCTGAAGGTTTTGCAAATTTTCAGAAATTTGGGGATTTTTTTTGCTGAATTTTTGGATTTTTTTCAAAGAAACAATATTTTTTTGGGGTGTTGGGAATTTGGCATCAAATTGGACATTAGACATGATGAGGTTTGCAGCTATTTATGTAATTTTAAGACATGATCCTTAATTCAGTCACAAAATGTTTCTATTCTAATCAGTGCTGTGATCTGAAACTCATCCATCTAATGAGGCTTTAAGACAAGAATCACATTTAAACTCCAATCCTAGAGCATTTTAGAATGTTGAGAATCTCCTTCCTCTAATGTGTACAGACAGAAAGCAGCGGCATCTTGTTGAGGTGTAGTTCTCTGCCGGGCCTGCAGGGGGAGCTGCTGCAGAGACAAAAACAACCCTCTGCTCACAGCACCACCTGCAGGGGAGGAACAGCTGCTGCTCGTAGCCCTTAAATATGGTCAGAACGGCTCGTTTGGTGTTGATGGCTTCGTCTCCTGAGGGGATGCTGGACAGGAGGATGATTCTGCAGCTCTGCGGTCTTTCTGTTTCTGAGGGGTCGGTGAGGCGGAGTTACTCTCAGCGTGATGCACGGGAAGCGACGGACACAGATGCAGGTGAGATGAGAAATCACGACCGACGTGATCGACGTCTCAGAACTGGATCCAGTTAGTGGAGTTCTGTGGTCGAGACGGAGGCGGAACGGAGCTGGAAGCACAAACAGAACTTAGAGGTTTTCTACAGAGCATATCAGTTCATAAACCTCCAAGCAGCTTCTGGGTGCTTTTTCTCACATTTTTCCTCACTGTGGACTCATTTTTCATGACAATATAAAGTCCTGCAGCTCTACAGGAACAGAACAAACAGGACTAGGAGAGAACTCAGAGTTAAAGAGGCATAAACCCAAAAAAAAGAAAATCAGAATGTATTTTTTTAACCCTTGTGTCGTCCTGCAGGTCAAAACTGACCCATTTTAAAGTTTGAAAATGTGGCCAAAAAAATATTTTCACAGTGAAACTTCTGATGTTCACATTTTCAACATTTTTGGGAAATTTTTGAACATTTTTTGGTGGAAGATAAGAAATGTTAAAAATGTTTCTTAAGAACGTTCACACAAAAAATCTAAATCCAATGAATTTCACTGGATTTTTGTTGATTTTTATGTGAATGATCTTAAAGAAAATAGAGGTTTTAGTGATATATATGGAATCACTTCAGACATTTTTTGGATTTTTTTAGGAAAATTTTTACTCATTTTTTGAAAATATTTACAAGAATTTTCTTGCCAAATTTGGGGGATTTTTTGAAATCAAACTTTTAAGGGAAACTTTTAAGGAATTACTGGAATTTTCTTCCTGAATGTTTTGCAAATTTTCAGAAATTTGGGGTATTATTTTTGCTGAATTTTTTAATTTTTTCAGACAAGGAAACAATATTTTTTGGTGCCCATAAATGAGGACAACAGGAGGGTTAATTATGGAAAATTTGTGTATTTTACAGCATTTTATTGGCTGCTGAAATATGACTGCTGTTTGTTTATTACAGTGACTGTGTTTCATTTGAGGGATTAAAAGTTCCTTCATGATGGTGGAGAAGGAATCATAACTGTGTCCACATACTTTCTGCTCCTTTCAGTTTTGTGTTTTACAGTAAAGTTGTCTCCTACCTTGCAGGAGCAGAGAAATCTCCCCACAGATCTGAACTAGGGTTCGACTGGACCACGGTGTTGGAGTTACTGCTGTCCAGCTCCAGCAAGCATCCTGACAGATAAAAACACAGAAAAACACACACCTCCTTAACCGCTGACACACATTTCACTCGTTTCCTGCAGCCTGAAGCTCAGACGAGCCGTTTAATAGCCACTAATTAACACAGTAACGATGAAATGAGGCCAGATCTTAGCCTGAAACACAGAAGAACATCCAGCCTCTCAGACCAGTTTCATTTACTTCCATGTTGACTGAAGAGCTACTGATGAAGAGGAGGTGAACTAAATCAGGTGAAAACAGTCCTACCTGTCGCTGTGCCTCCCGTCTGCTGGACTATGTTGTGATTGGACGAGCCTGACGAAGGGGGCGGGGCTATCTTGCCTCCAGGTGGTGGTGGGAGGAGTCCGAACCCACCTGAGCCTTGGGGGCGGGGCTTATCCCTCTTCTTACCTTGCTGCATAGGGAGTAAAGAGATTTATGCGTTGTAAATATTTAGAATAACACATTTTAATCACATTTTTCAAAGTTTTACCTCAGATATACTAACTGCAAGCTAACCTCTTATTAAAACACCGTTACCTTCAACGCTCCATCACCTGTCTCGGTTTATTCAGAAGACATTTTGAGCAGAAACTTGATGTTTACATGTGTGTCCTCCCCCCTATGTTGAAGGTGATGGTACAGCCCTCACCCCTATGTTGAGCGTAATGTACAGCCCTCACCCCTATGTTGAGCGTGATGGTACAGCCCTCACCCCTATGTTGAGTGTGATGGTACAGTCCTCACCCCTATGTTGAGCGTAATGTACAGCCCTCACCTCTATGTTGAGCATAATGGTACAGTCCTCACCCCTATGTTGAAGGTGATGGTACAGTCCTCACCCCTATGTTGAAGGTGATGGTACAGTCCTCACCCCTATGTTGAAGGTGATGGTACAGTCCTCACCCCTATGTTGAGTGTGATGGTACAGTCCTCACCCCTATGTTGAGCGTGATGGTACAGTCCTCACCCCTATGTTGAGCATAATGGTACAGTCCTCACCCCTATGTTGAAGGTGATGGTACAGTCCTCACCCCTATGTTGAAGGTGATGGTACAGTCCTCACCCCTATGTTGAAGGTGATGGTACAGTCCTCACCCCTATGTTGAGTGTGATGGTACAGCCCTCACCCCTATGTTGAGCGTAATGTACAGCCCTCACCCCTATGTTGAGCATAATGGTACAGCCCTCACCCCTATGTTGAGCGTGATGGTACAGCCCTCACCCCTATGTTGAGTGTGATGGTCTGTCCTTCCTTGAAGCCCAGGTCCAGTTTGGGCCCTGAATCTCCGAGCTGAGCGTTTTTACTGAGTTCGTTCTCTTGTTTCACCCATCTGCAGAGACAAACACTCAACATCAGCACTGATACGGGAATAAACGACGCAGCTCAGCAGTTCTTCTTGCAAGCTGATTCCAAAAAACAACCATGCAGATACAGTAAACAGAAATACGACGAGTCAGTACCGGCTGCAGATAATAACTGACAGCATGGAAGTCAAAAGAACGGCTTATTGGATCCCTGGAAACTGGAAAAAAGCTCGCAGTATAGTCAGATTTATTCAACCCTGTGAACTCCAAGCTGTTACTGAATGATTTCTGTTAATTTTTCACTGCAGTATAAAATCCTGAACCTCTATGGAAACAGAACAACCATGACTAGTTCTGTTGTTTGTTTGTTTTTTAGCTCCTCTGAGACAGAACAAGACATTAAAGAATGGTTTATTGGATATTATTCATATGTTTCAGACCAAATTAATCGATTTATTGAAAATAATGGTCAACTAATGTGGTCAACTATTCAATTAATGGGTTAGGGTTGCCAACTACTTCCTTAAGAAGATAAAAAAATCTACATTCTCTGATTTCAGTTTCTTAAATGTGAGTATTTCCTGTTTTTGTATCTTGTTTTTTTGTTTGTTTTTTTTCCCTCTGAGACACAACAAAACATTAAAGAGTCATATATTGGATATTTTTCAACATTTCTGACATTTTTTTCTGAAAAATTCATAAATATAATCAAAATAAAACTCAGCTGGTGTCACCTTTTAGGTTCTTTAATGCTAAATTCATTTTGTGTGTGTTTTCTCAGATTCCAGCTTCCTGAATTTGAGTATTTCCAGATTTTTTTTGCTCTTCTGTGACTAAACAAGTCATCTCAAGATGTCATATTGAGCTTTGGGAAACACTAAAAGATATTTTTCACTTTTTAAAGACCAAATTAATCGATTTATTAGAATTAACAATATTACAACAAATCAATTTCTGGAAGGATTATTTATTTGTATTATTTATTTTTATTTTTAATTAACAAAAAACCCCAGAAATTCTCAGATTGTAGCTCCCTGAATGTGAGTATTTTCAGTATTTTTCTGCTCCTCTGTGCAGGATGACACAGTTATAATGCCAGAAATCCTAAAAAAGAAAAATCAATTGCTAAATTTATTTTATCTATTTTACAAAATTGAAGAAATAAATGGATTTTACATGTAGAATGTTTTTCCAAATGCCTGCAGATGTTACCAAAACTGTAAAAAAACAAAAACAAATGTGGCTCTACATACTATAGACACCGTAATTTTAATTTGTTCTCTCTTTTATGTAAACACTGCCTGCAGTTGTGTTAAGATCCTGCTCCAGCCTCTGCCCTTCTTCCTTCTTTTCTCTCTTTTTCCTTCTTTCTCCCATTGTTCCCCATCTGTTTGTTTTGACCTGTCTCTCTCTCTCTGGCTCCCTCTGTCTGTCTGTCATCTCTCCCTCCTGTCTCTCTCCCTGCTTCACCTGCCTGCACTCTATTTTGCTGATTACTGCAATGAGTGTCACCTGCAGTAATTAGTTCACTCCATTCACCTGTTCTCTACCTCACCTAAAGTATTTAAGCTCTGTCCTTCCATTCACTCCCTGCTGGATCATAGATTCACATCTCTTCATAGCTTCTGCTGCATTCCTGGATTCTGTTTCTCCCCACCAAGCCTTCTACCTCCTGTCAGCTTCAGCCCCTTGGACTCAACAGATTCCCCCATCCTGGATTTCCTTCTCGTGGACTCTGTTTAACTCCTGTCTGTTTTTGGATACTCCCCAGTCTTCAGTCTGCCAGTTTAGTTCCCCACTAGCTTCTGATTCCCTGAGCCTGCCTTGCCCTTAGTTCTGTTTTTCCCTGGTTTTTGTAAGTACGTTGTTGTGTTGTTTAGTTCAGTTTATTCCTGTTTGGTTTTGTGGTTTTTGTAGGTTTAGTAGTGTAGTTTCTTTTAGTGTTAGATTCGGTTTAATTTATCTCCTGGTTTGTTTTTCCTTTTCTGTATTGGATTAGTTATTTGGTTGAATAAGTCTATTTCTATAATTCACCTGTCTGCCAGTTTACTGTGTGCCTGTGCTTGGGTTCTCCTGCTTCCCTCGTAACAAGTTCAGCTCAACACTTTCAGATTTTTTGTCATGTGATTATTGTTTAGAGCTTAATTACTAAATGGCTTATCAGCTTGCTGAAGTGTGCAGAATTTTCTGTTTCTTACAGAATTTATTTAGAGCAAAGAGTTGATTTTGGTTCATTTTTAAATCAGACATTTTGGAAAATCAACTCGGATTTATTTAAGTTTTCTGACAACAAAGCATGCAGATTAAAGGACTGTCGGAAGGTGAAAATCATCATTCTTTCTCTTTTTGCTTTTCTGTTGTGAATTTGGATTTTTTTTTTTTTAAAAAATATAACATTTCAACTTTTCAAAGCTGTGTGACAAATTTGAGGTTTACAGGGTAAAGTGTGAATCTGAATTGGATATGTAATTAATCGTAGTGATTTCCTGAACCAAGTGATGGTTCACAGAAACAATCTGCTGTCATTATCATCTTTTCCAGGAGGAGAAACTAGTTCCTGTTCTACACCTGAACCTCCTCCTGCTTACTTGAAGTGATCCTGCAGAGCCACGTTGAAGTCGAAGGCGTCGCCTCGATCCCCGAAGCCGACTCCGATGAAAGCGCTGCGACCTGCAGAGAGAGGAGGAAAACCGACATGAACTCAGAGAACGAAGCTTCAGGATCCTCAGATTAATCATTGATTTGGACTCTTGGGACCCAAAACATTAATCTGCTGGCGTCTTCTTGACATTCACACCTCACCGTTATCATCTTGTATCCGCAGAACAAAGTAGCGGCTGGAGTCGCTGACGGTCTCCACGGCGACGCCGGGATATTCTTTAACCGGAGCCTGAGCAAACAGCTCACCTGCAGGACCAAAGGAAGGGAAATGAGAGAAGAACAACAAGCAGAGTGTGATTTCAGTTCTTCCATCTTCAGTTTAAATGCATTTAGCTGCATATTTAACCCTCCTGTTGTCTTCATTTACAGGCACCAAAAAATATTGTTTCCTTGTCTGAAAAAAATCCAAAAATTCAGCAAAAAAATTCCCCAAATTTCTGAAAATTTGTAAAACCTTCAGGAAGAAAATTCCAATAATTACTTAAAAGTTTTTATTTTAAAAAAGAAATCCCCCAAATTTGGCAAGAAAATTCCTGTAAATAGTTTTTAAAAATTAGTAAAAATCTGTGATTCCATATATATCAGTAAAACTTCTAATATTTTCTTTAAGAACATTCACATAAAAATCAACGATTTTTACGTGAATGTTCTTAAGAGGCATTTTTGACATTTCTTTTTTCTACCAAAAAATGTTCAAAAATTTCCCCAAAAACATTGAAAATGTGGACATCAGAAGTTTCACTGTGAATTTTTTTTTTTTTCCTCCACATTTTCAACTTTTAAACCGGGTCAGTTTTGACAACACGAGGGTAAAGATTTAACAGGTTCTGCTCCGTCTTTAGGAACTTTAAATGAGCGTTTAAGACTCTTTTTGTGATCTTATACTGTGTCATGGTTTTATTCTTCTCGGCTGCACAGTGGTTCAGTGGTTAGCACCGTCGCCTTACAGCTAGAAGATCCTCGGTTCGCATCCCGGCCTTCCTGGGATCTTCCTGCATGGAGTCTCCATGTTCTCCTGTACATGTGTGGGTTTCCTCCAGGTTCTCCAGCTTCCTCCCACAGTCCAGAAACATGCTGAGGTTAACTGGTGATTCTAAACTGTCTGTAGGTGTGAGTGTGAGTGTGATTGTTTGCCTCTATGTCTCTAACCAGGGAGCTTCTAGCTGCAAGGCAACAGTGCTAGCCACTGAGCCACAAACGTCCTACCTGAGACTTTGTCCTCCAGTTTGATGAACGCCACTTTGCCCTTCGCTGTGATCCTCATTCGACCAGACCAGTCAGGAGCGTCCAGCTTCCAGTCAGCTGCCCTGAACAGACCAACGTTCAGCAACGATTCGTCACAATAATCTCATTATAAAACCCAGTTATTACCTCTGCTGTTTGGTCTCTAAAGTTCCTAAAACCCAAATGAATGTCTTTAAACAGTCTGTTTAGTTCAATCAACAGTCCAACATGATCCATTTACCATCAAACAAGATTTTAAAACGCTGAAAATACGATCAAGGGTATTTTTTTATTGGGATTATCTCTAAATATTGGTGCCATTTGTGTGTTTATATCACCACTAAAACACCAAACCATATGCAGGGATCTATAGCATGAGACAGATGTTTAGGCTCCATCAGCAGCTAACCAGGACATAAACACTGATTATTGGTCTTTAAACTACATTTCTGCAACAACAACAGTCAGTGTGTTCATTTTAGGAGCCTCTACATTGGGCTGAATGATGGCTTTAACCCTCCTGTTGTCCTCATTTACAGGCACCTAAAAATATTGTTTCCTTGTCTGAAAAAAATCCAAAAATTCAGCAAAAAAATTCCCCAAATTTCTGAAAATTTGCAAAACCTTCAGGAAGAAAATTCCAATAATTCCTTAAAAGTTTCCCTTAAAAGTTTCATATTTGAAAAATCAACTTTTTTGTAAATGTACTTAAGAAACATTTTTAACATTTCTTTTTTTCCACCAAAAACTGTTCAAAGATTTCCCAAAATCGTTGAAAATGTGGACATCAGAAGTTTCACTGTGAAAATAGTTTTTTTCTCCATATTTTCAAACTTTAAAACGGTTCAATTTGATCCGCAGGATGACATGAGGGTTAAATATTTACATATAATACCTGCAGCTTTGGAGCATTTGCTGATATGACTGCAACAGTTAATCAATTAGTTGTCAACTATTAAATTAATCTGTAGGAGTTTTGACAATAGATTTTTTGACTCCTATTATGACAAAACCCGACACTGAGGACATCAGACTGAGCTTTAGGAAACACTGGGGGACATTTTTCAGACCAAATAAATCGATTTATTGAAAATAACAGTCAACTAATGGGGTCTAATATTAAATTAATTCACCAACTATTTCCTTAAAGAGAAAACAAATCAACATTCTCTGATTCTGCTTCTTAAATGTTAGTATTTCCTGTTTTTTTCCTGGTTTTGTTTGTTTTTTTCACTCTGGCTTCTCTGAGACAGAATTAGACAGTAAAGAATTCCTGGAAGGATTATTTGTATTTGTTTATTTTTATTTTTAATTGACAAAACAAAACCCCAGAATTTCTCAGACGTTAGCTTCCTGCATGTGAGCATTTTCAGTATTTTCAGGTTCCTCTGTGACAAAAACCAGTCATCTGAACACGTTAAACACTGATCTACACTTCCACATTTTAGACCAAATAAATTGATTTGATGAAAATAACGTTTAGGAGCAGCCCTGATCTCAGGTGCTGTCAAATACTTTAATTATTATTTTTTTTTTTTTAATTTATTTTATTTTATTTTATTTTATCTTATTTTATTTTATTTTATTTTAGAAAAACACATTCTCAGATGTTAGCTTCCTGATTGTATTTTTTATTTATTTTCTGGCTCCTGGGTTTTGTTAAACATTAATTTGCATTTTTCTACATTTTAAGGCCAAATAAACCGGTTTAAAGACGGTAACGGTCAATCCCAGCCCTCATCACCCAGCGGAGGAGGACTCCGGTTCTCTACCCGGTACGACGACAACCCTCCCGGTCACCTCTCTGACGGACACGCGGAGCCGTTAACGGACAGAACATCTGGACTAACCGACGGTCCGTTAAAACCGGGCTGAGAGCGGACAGCCTCACCGGCACCGGGAGACACCGAGCCGCGCCGTTGAAGCGCGTTTGACGGAACCGGCAGGTGTCGGTTTACCTGTATGCTCGGTTGGAGGCTCGCGGCGGGATCCGGTAAACGTTAACGTCCGGTTTAACGCACAGGATGGACTCGTACTCTGCCTCTGCCGCCATCTTGATCCGACTGATGTGGGAGGGGGGGCCGTGAGGACCGGAGGGACTCAGCTACGGGCTGCAGGGCCGCCGGTAGACCGGAACACACCGGGGGGCTCAGCCCGGTGCTGCAGCGCATAGCTTTATTCATTTATTCATTTACCGGTGGCCTTAATTCTAAGGGTTCATATACATGAAGCTGAACTCCACCTGCTGTGGATGACAGCTTTCATCCGTCACTTTTTCAGAACTTCTGCTACTAAAACACACCCTGGACCCAGGTTAGATAACTATCTGGCTCAACTACAAGGATAATCTGTAAGTTTAGGTAAAGTTAAGGAAAATAATCTTAGGCAAACGCTTCATGCTGTCTGAAACCCATTTTGAAGTTTAAGTTTTCCAGTTTTCACATCGATGGAACTATGTTTTAAAGACTCTTTATCTCATGCAGGACCATTTAGTGTTGATCTGATCAGTCTATATGTGCTGATTTTTAACCTGGACCACATCTAATCTCGTCTACATGCAAAAAAGACAGTGAAATCTCTTTTGTTTTTCCTCTCTCTCTCTCTCTCTCTCTCTCTCTATCTATCTATCATATATATATATGTGTGTGTGTGTGTGTGTGTGTGTGTGTGTGTGTGTGTGTGTGTGTGTGTGTGTGTGTGTGTGTGTGTGTGTGTGAACCAGTTTCAATGTGGTCTTTTTTTCACTTTCACAAGCAGAATAAAATTCTCACAAATCAGTAACTGTCCTACAGAACTAAAAACTCTTTAAATCATAAGTTAGATTTTTTTTTTTTTTTTTTTTTAGATTTGACTAATTTTATGTCATAACTATCTGGATCTAGGCCATATCTAATGTGGTCTAAATGTGACAAACACTGAGAGCTCCTTATTTTAGAGTTTAGATTTCACCAATGAGTAACTAGCTGTGTTTTAAAGAGCTGCTGGTGTTTCTGGTCTGGATCTGACCCTCCATATATTGTGGTTTTATATGTGGACCAGGTCTAATGTGGTCTAAATACAGAAACAAACTGAAATTTCTCAAATAGATAAAAAGCTTCCACAGTTTAGAGTCTGTGTTTACGTCTCTTCAGCCGCCAATCAGGTCCAGATCTCAGTCTTATATATAGTGGTTTAGATCTGGACCTGGTCCTCTGAGGTCTACATGCAGCTAAAGCAGTGATATCTCTCTTTTACACTACCACCAATAAATAAACAGTAAACTATGAATAGGTGACTGCAGAGCTGAACTAGTCCTGCTGCAGGTGAGTTTGCTGCTGAAACAACTAAAATGACCAAATCAACTCATATGATGCAATTTTAAATTTACCAAGTTGTGACAATGACTGATTTCAGTCCTCATGTTACATTTTGGAGATAAAAGCTTCTAGGATAACTGCAAAAGGACTAATTTCTTCATTTTAGGAACAAAAAGCATCCAGAAATCCACCTGCCACAAGTTCCTATTTTAGTGCCATATGTGTGTATTTACATCACCATGAAAACTTCAAACCATATCCAGTGATCTGTGGGGTGTTGAGCATGGGACAGATGTTCTGTAGATCCATTAGCAGCTATAAACACTGATTATTAGTCTTTAAATTACATTTCTGCATATCTTTAGAAGCACAACAACACCACTGTCCACTGTTACATTCATTATGGCAAACATGAAAATACATAAAATAAAATATATATATTAAGCATTTTCAGTTTGACATGTTTTCTGTGCACAATATTAGCTTTGACTGTTTCCTAACTAAGAGTCACTGTTTTCATGTTCATCTCCAGTATTAACCAGATGCCTCTACATTAGCTTGAATTATGGCATTAAAGTGTTGACGGACTATACTGGCAATTTTGAGGCATCTACTGAGTAGAGCTGCAATAATTAATCAAGCAATTAGCAGTTATTTTGACGATTGATTAATTTAAGTTTGCATTATAATTTTAAGAATAAAAGATGCAGAATCGTTTCATAGTTGGTGATTTAACCTCCTAAGAGCTAATTATAGTAATAAAAATAACAACAATAATAATGATAACAATAGAATGTAATATGAATATCACATAAATATAATAAAATATAATAAAAATATTAATCTGATAATAGATATTATTCAATTATTATATTTATTGTTTACTCCTTATCCCAAATAACTAGAATAAATCTGAAATACAAGCCCAACCAAAGCTCGGGTTTTAGGGGGTTAACTGAAGAACAACAACAGCAAAAAAAGAGGTAAATAAATAAAGGTTGAGGGGGCGTGGCCTGGCAGGTGCTGAAAACTGCGGAAGCGGAAACGCGGCGTCGTGTCCTCCTCCCCCATCCTGGAAGATTCCTGGACATCTGCTCTGGTCAGTGCGTTATTTTTGGCCTACTTATGCGCATTTATTGCACCAAATAACGCGCAGTTAGCGGGGGTCATTGCGAACTGAACGCAGCGGGAGGTTTCTGGGAGTGTAGCCGCTCCTTAGCTCGCTAAAGTCTGCTGCTAAGCTGGAGGCTAGCCGTTAGCTGGCCGTTACCTAGCCGTTAGCTGGCCGTTAGCTGGCCGTTACCTAGCCGTTAGCTGGTCGTTAGCTAACTGTTAGCTAGTTAGCATGTTAACGGCTTCAGTCGCTCTCCGAGGTGCTGAAAGACGTAGACGGACTTGATAAACATGAGAAGGACGAGCTGCAACGGATCCAGCTCAGATTAATCTCTCTGCTGCTCTGTATATGAGGCTTTGACTGATTATTTGTAACCTCAGGATGCTAACTAGCTTTAGCTTAGCCGGACAGTTAGCTGATCTGTGTTTGTCGCAGTGATTCTGACAGAAACTCACCTGCAGCAGGACTAGTTCAGCTCTGCAGTCACCTATTCATAGTTTACTGTTTATTTATTGGTGGTAGTGTAAAAGAGAGATATCACTGCTTTAGCTGCATGTAGACCTCAGAGGACCAGGTCCAGATCTAAACCACTATATATAAGACTGAGATCTGGGCCTGATTGGCGGCTGAAGAGACGTAAACACAGACTCTAAACTGTGGAAGCTTTTTATCTATTTGAGAAATTTCAGTTTGTTTATGTATTTAGACCACATTAGACCTGGTCCACATATAAAACCACAATATATGGAGGGTCAGATCCAGACCAGAAACACCAGCAGCTCTTTAAAACACAGTTAGTTACTCATTAGTGAAATCTGAACTCTAAAATAAGGAGCTCTCAGTGTTTGTCACATTTAGACCACATTAGATATGGCCTAGATCCAGAAAGTTATGACATAAAATTAGTCAAGTCTGAACTAAGTTATTATTTGAAGAGTCTTTAGTTCTGTAGGACAGTTACTGATTCGTGAGACCTTTTTTCTACTTGTGGAATGAAAAAAAAAAGACCACATTGAAACTGACTCACATATAAAACCACTACACAGACACACACACACGCACACATATATATGTGAAACCTTTATTCTATTTGTAAATGTCCAAACTAAAAGAGATTTCACTGTCTTTATTGCATGTAGATGAGATTAGATGTGGTCCAGGTTAAAAATCACCACATATAGACTGATCAGATCAACACTAAATGGTCCTGCATGAGATAAAGAGTCTTTAAAACATAGTTCCGGATTTGTAAAACCTTTATTCAATGTGTGAAGCTGCAACAAAAAGAAAATTTCATTGCTTTTTCAGTATCTAGACACCTTTGACCAGGCCCACACTGGACCTTTGATTAGGACATTTTTACAGATATAATAATGATTTAAACTTAAAAAGACAGCATGAAGGGTTTACCTAAAGTTAGTTTCCTCAACTTTACCTAAACTTACAAATTAGAAGCTGCCTGGGTCCAGGGTTTGTTTTTGTAGCAGCAGTTATGAAAAAATGACAGATGAAAGCTGTCATCTACAGCAGGTGGCGTTTCCAGTCATGTTTGTATTTGTCTGCTTGCTATTGTCCCTCAGTGCCAACCATCACCTCAGCTGTTTTCATGTCGACTGAGGATCTGGTTTCTGACATCCTGAGACAAACCAGAGCAGGCAGGAAGAAGGGAGGTCAGCAGGATGAAAGATAACAGAAAGTTAAACTCATATAGAGGCCGATTTTAAAATGGTCCACATTCAGGCAGACACTCACTACTCTTTTAACTCTTGATTAATCTATCTGCTATTTTAACAATTACTCCATTAATTATTAATTTTCCTCCAAAAAAGCAAAATGATCATTTTATGTTGGTTCATTTAGTTTTTGACAGATTGTATGTTGTTGTGTAAAATTTAAACAATGGTTTACATATTAAACTGAATTACACTGCAAACCCAGATGTAATAAAAATAAATAGAAAAGAGGACTCCTTATTAATTACAATTAAGCAGCTCCAAAAGAAGTGTAAGTTTCTCTTAAAGCGTTTAACAAAGTTCTTTCTGGGTATTTTACAAGCTGCTAAAGCAGCAGCTTGTTGTCATCACCGAATAAATGTTCTCTGACTTTTTACTAGCTTCAGAGTCTATGAAAGTAAAGTTTAGTTAAAGACGACGGCTATGCTGTGAACTTATGTATATGGGGAGGTTGTCAGACGACATTGTGGTTCTAAAATCAAAATTTTAGCGGTGCAAAGCAGCCGCTTGAACGTAACTGCTGGTTAGCATGTAGTCATAATGAGCCTCATTTCCATCCCTGTTTCATACTTGTTGCATGGTCTGAAAAAATAGACAGAAATACATGTAAATGAGAACATCTTTATTGGAAATTCAGCCGCATTAATATACAGTATATCTGAGCACAGACAGCAAGCTCTACATCTCTACATCCAGACTCTGCATTGTGTTCAAACCACCTTTCTGTTCTGGGATCACTGGAGGTACGACCTGACTTTAGAAACCTCAGGGTTTTGGAGATTTTCCCACTGACTTTTCTGCCACCATTTTATAAACCTGTAGAACCAAAAATGACGGCCATTGTACGCCATTAACAGAATGATACCAAGGAAGGAGGTTTGTCACAGTAGATTGAAGTTTTGGTTCTAAATCTTGATGCAGATGCATTTTCAGAATTAAATGACGTGTTTACGGCTGCCACGATTAGTCAGTGTCATCATCGATGATGATGGCAGCCGTAAACACGTCATTTAATTCTGTCAGATTCTGTCTGCAAACTCTTCTTCTCTGTTTTCTCCACATCAGGTCTCGGTGGTTTGAATCTCCACCTCCCTGCCAGATACCATGACGTCCTCCATGCTCCGCCGACAGCTGAAGAACCTGGTCCAGAACTATTCTGAGGCTGAGGTCAAGGTAAGACAGTTAAAGAGAGACTTAAATATTTTATCGTATTCTGCAAAGTCATTTTAAGGCAGCAGTGAAAGCATTTGTTTGAGTTTTTGCCATGGCAATATGTTGTAACTAAGGCAAAAACTGTTTGTGGATCATTTTCTGCACATTTCCTTGAACAGTGCATGTGGTGCATCTTTCTAAACATCAGCTGTATGAAGAGGTTAAAGATAAACCAATGATTTAATATTTCCACAGCACTGAAACATACAGTGCCATGAGAAAGTATTTGCCTCCTTCTGGAATTCGTATTTTTTAAAATATTTCCCCCACTTACATGTTTAAGATCATCAGACAAATTTAAATATTAGACAAAGATAACCAAAATAAACAAAATGCAGTTTTTAAATGATGATGTCATGGTTTAAGGGATAAAAGCTCTCCAAACCTACCTGTTCCTGTGTGGAAAAAGTAATTGCCCCCTAGTTTTTTTCCCCTTAATAAATAAAATCATCATTTACAAACTGCATTTTGTTTTTGCTTCAATTCAATTCAACTTGGGCTGTCTTTGTCTGATATTTACATTTGTTCGATGATCTTAAACACTAAAGTGAGGGAAATATGCAAAAAAAATAAGATTTTGAGAAGGGGGCAAATACTTTTTCACGGCCCTGTAGATCACAGTTATGAGTTCTGAGGTTGAGTTTTATTTCTCTTGAGTCAGTGTGGTTGTTAAAATGCTGATCTGGTGGCACGTGATCAGTAATATCCTGGTACAACTGATAACTTACAGTGACAGGAGATTATGCACTGAAGTCAGTTTTCTGTTCGTCAGCTGGCGTCTCCAACTTTTAGGTTCCCTCCACCTTCTACTTCCCGTAGCTGCTTTTCACACCAGCACTTCTCACTTTTTGCAGGTCAGAGAGGCAACATCCAACGACCCCTGGGGCCCCTCCAGCACCCAGATGGCCGACATCTCTGACCTGACCTACAACGTGGTGGCCTGCAACGAGATCATGACGATGCTCTGGAAACGGCTGAAAGACGACAAGAACTGGAGACACATACACAAGGTGAAGGACAGATGGAGTAGCAGTGGAGATGTGGCTGAGCATCCACAGGGCCATTTTTCTGATAAGGATAGAGGATAACTGCCCACCTACAGAAGAACTGATTCATCCAGCAGCTCTGCTTTTTCATTCAGCCGCTCCAAGCACTTCTAGTTGAAAATATCTCAACTTTTCAGAAAGGTGGAGTAACTGTCACTGCTGGTTAGGAGCAGGACTCTGGAGGAGAAGCTTGTTCTGGCTGTCGGTCACATATCACAACAATAAAAATAATAATAATAATCAATTTGATTTGTAATGCACTTTTCATTTAGGCAAAATCTCCCCCCAAAAAAGAAGAAAAAAACCATCTTGTTGTCTTCATTTACGGGCACCAAAAAATATTGTTTCCTTGTCTAAAAAAATCCAGAAATTCAGCAAAAAAAATTGCTCAAATTTCTGAAAATTTGTAAAACCTTCAGGAAGAAAATTAAAGTAATTCCTTAAAAGTTTTATTTTAAAAAAATCACCCAAATTTAGCATGAAATTTCTTGCAAATATTTTCAAAAAATTTGTAAAAATCTTCCAAAAAAATCCGAAAAATATCTAAAGTGATTACGTATATATCAGTAAAACTTCTAATAAAGGGGAGCATATATAGAACAAACAGGGTAGGACCGAGGACAGAACCTTGGGGGGCAGGAAGTGTCTGGGACTTCTCACCTCCCTGGCTGACATATTTGGTCTTTCCAGAGAAGTAGGGCACAAAGAAGTCCAAGGCAGGACCAGAAAGTCAAAGTGGAGGCGATTGAGGAGGATAAGGTGATCAATAGTGTTAAAAGCTGCTGTTAGGTCCAGGAAGATAAGGAGTGAAGGAGAGCCGGCATCTGCCGCCATCAAAAGGTCATTTGTGACCCTGACCAGTGCCAAGATAAGATGTTAACCTACACTACAATGGCACTTTAAGTAGGGAATTGATGTCTTGATATCGTCATAGTAACAAAACCCAAACACCTCATCCCAGTGTTTTTTTGTTGTTTATTTCAGAAGCATCGGTAGGAGGTGCTCTCTGTGCTTTCCTACCTGATGAAACATTCTTTATGGACATGTGCCCTTCAGGTGCAGAATGCTGGATGACCAATATCTAACAAAATATTTAAAAAAAAAACAATATTACCTTGCTTTGCCACAATAGATGTTTTTAGTAACCACTGTATTCAGTTAACCCTCTGAACCCCCAAGCAGTTTTTGACTGTTTTTTGTTCCTGCCTCATTTTTCCTCACTGTGGGTTAATTTTTCACTGCAATAAAAACTGAAATCTTAACTTGGTGAAGCACAGGAGTTTTAATAGCTGACGTAAACTGCCCTGCCATTTAGCAGAGACTGTATTAAAGCACTCGGTGTTCCATTTTATGCCATGATTTATTTATGTGATCCGTAGTGATGACGTACGCTGTGCTGTTACTGCTCCATAACATCACAGACCGTTGCAGCTTTGCCAGGAGGTTACGTTACTTTTTATGGGTTCATCAGTGGATCTTGGGCGTATCATTGATCCTTTCCTACTCTCATCATGACTTAACACAGACCTTTTGTTTTGTTCATTTTACTTGCTGTTGAATTCCCCAATAAGATACAAACCAAAAAGCAACAGTCCAGTAGTTTTTCTGAAAGGTATAAGGATTTACGGTTTATTTGGTCCAGCTTTACACAGTTTTCTTTCTCACAAACTTGTTTCTATGGTTGTGTTTTTCATCCCAGTCGCTGACACTCCTGGAGTACCTGTTAAAGACCGGTGATGATCGTGTGCTTCTGAAAATGAAAGACAACATCTACATCGTCAAAGCCCTCACAGAGTACCGCTTCGTAGAGAAGGATGGCAAAGATCAGGTGATGCTTCCCGATGATGTCCAAAGGTTGCTTCTTTTTAGCTTCCATTAAATGGTTCCATGGTCTGCATTAAGGCTTTTCATTACTGATGCTATAATGTTCATGTTGCCGTACTCCTTTAGGCTCACAACTAGAATGAAAACAGTCAGTCTAGGTTGTCTACTACATTTACAGGCCTTAATTCAGACTTATTTCATCAACATTATCAATATAATTCTGTGTTTTTATGATTTACTTATCTAAATTAAAGCTTAACTTTTGATTGGCCTTGTGTTTTAAGACAATCTAGGTTTTGTTTTATAGGTAGGTTTGCTCAAATAGTAGGAATCTAATGGAGCTATATGTGTCCTAGGGTGTGAACGTGAGAGAAAAGGCCAAAGTTGTCCTTGTTCTTATGGAGGATGATGACAAACTGAAGGAAGAGAGAGACTTTGCTGTTAAAACCAGAGAAAAGACATCAAAAAGTTCTGCAGGTGAGATCGTCTGTCCAAATACCTTTGTTTCACTAGTTTTTGTTCAGTCATCTTTACCTGTTTGCCTCTCCCACTCAAATATGTTTAATCATTTATTTGATCCCTTTCAACCAGCCTCATCTGCGGACAGCATCAAGGATCCTAGTTACAAGCCGTGCTACGTTCCCGGAGCCACCGGGCTTCCATCCTTGGACAACATACCTTCAGTAGCTGACTTGACTGCTTCCTTTGCTGCCCGCAAAGAGGAGCGACTTAAGCAAGAATTTGAGAAAAAAGAAGCTGAGAGAAGGGTGAGTGCCAGCATCTGTTATTAACTGCTATAGTAAGTGGCCATAGTAGCATCAACACCACACTCATATAATCCTATCTGTTACCAGAACACTGCAAGAGGCTGCCTTTGGAAGTAATGTTAGTGTAAAATCGGATTTTGATGGTGTAAAAAAATGTAGACATATTCGGACTGATATCTAACTATAGTTGCTGAACTATTACACCATAGCAAGCTTGATTAATTTACTTAAACATATCAGTACAATCTTATATGTAAATAGGATTGATTTTGTTACACCAGGAAAGAAATCCTGAACAAGTGCTTGTGTTTACTAGTTGGCAATATTTATCTCTTAGGCCAAGCTGAGTGAAGATGAGCTGCAATGGGAGGATGCAGGCAAAGCCAATAACGTTAAAGCTGATGCTTGGAGTGGAGATAAAGCAGAGGAGGAAGCAAAACCAGACCCATGGGGGTCACAAAAAGAACCGAAAGACGCCACAGGTCCATGGGGTGCACCCACAAGCCCTGACAAAACTGAAACAGCAGCTAGCAGTGATCCATGGGGGGCTCCAACTAAAACTAATGAAGATCCGTTTGCAGCGAAACAAACTGATGAAGATCAGTTTTCACCACCAAAGAATGGAGAAGATCCTTTTGCTGAACCTGATCCTTTTGCTGCATCGAATGATGACCCCTTCAATGCCCCAAAAGACACTTCAGACCCCTTCAATGCACCCAAAGACAAAGAGGATCCATTTGCTGCTCCAAAAGATGGACCAGATCCATTCAGTTCCTCTAACAATGATCCGTTTAATACACCCAAAGATGATCCATTTAAAACTCCGAAAGATGATCCGTTTAATGCCCCAAAAGATGATCCGTTTAATGCCCCGAAAGATGATCCATTTAATGCTCCAAAAGATGATCCATTTAATGCTCCAAAAGATGATCCATTTAATGCTCCAAAAGATGACCCTTTCAGCACCCCAAAAGATGACCCATTTAACGCCCCAAAAGATGATCCTTTCAGTGCACCAAAGGATGACCCATTCACTACCGCAAAAGATGATCCCTTCACTGCTCCGACGACGCCACCTAAAGAAAATCCTTTCTCAGCACCAACCAAACCTGCACAAGACGACCCCTTTGCTGCCCCAACAAGTCCCCCTAAAGAGGATCCTTTCTCTACACCATCTAAACCTACAAAGGACGATCCTTTTGCTGCCCCAACAAGTCCCCCTAAAGAGGATCCTTTCTCAGCACCGACCAAACCCTCACAAGAAGACCCTTTCACTGCCCCAGCAACGCCGCCGAAAGAAGATCCTTTCTCTGCACCGACCAAACCTTCACAAGACGACCCTTTTGCGGCACCGACAACGCCTCCAAAAGAAGACCCTTTGTCTTCACCACCCAAACCTACAAAGAATGATCCCTTTGATGCACCAGCAACACCCCTGAAAGAGGACCCATTTGCAATGCCATCCAGTCCCCCAAAAGATGATGCTTCAGATCCCTTCAATGCCCCTCCAGTGAGCTCACCTCAAGGTGGGGCAGATACATGGGGGGCACCTGCCAGTTCTCCACCTGGCACTGGGTCAGATCCCTGGGGGGCACCATCTGCTGCAAATGAGACAAAAGGTGGAGATCCCTGGGGGAATGGTGCAAGTGCCTCCTCACCTGCTGATAATGCTGATCCTTTTGGCGATGCGTCCAAAACAGACGATGACCCATGGGGTGCTCCAGGTAAGAAACAAACCAGGGAGCATGGATGGTCATTGTTGAAACCTGACACTCACTGAAGAATAGATTTGTATTAGGAATGTCCCAATCAAGTATTTTTCCTCCTCCCAATCTGAATAATTTGATATTTACTATCTACCAATATCTGATACCCCATACCTGTAACCCAGTACTGCTTTCCTTGAATGTTGTAGATTAGCTGTAGTACTTTGTAGTATCATTGGGTAAAACATCTTACTGTTTCACACTGTAGGGGATCCAAAGTGGCAAGTACTTCCATGCTGGCATTGTGGGAGTTTAGCTAGTAAAGGAACACCATGACAGAGCCTTCTATGAGGGTTAATGACCTCAGTCAGTGAACAAAATGTACTTAAGAAGCCATACCCTAAGATGGTGGTTTTATGTACCAGTGGAATATCTTATGGCAAAATATGTGGATTTTGTTTCTATATCTGCTTGACAACAAATGTAATTAGAGAATCTGGCATAGTTTTGTGCCATTAACTACCACTTCAAAATTCCTTTGATGGTCCTGATCTTAGGACTGGCCTCGGGACATTCTTTCTAAAGTTGAGAAGGAGCATTTTGCAGAGCCCCGCTTGACAGAAATATGATCATGTGATGGCACATGGTCACACGGTAAACTGTTGACAGCAGAATCATTACAGTGGGAGTTAGAGTGGGAATTTGTTCCCTGACCTGGATGTCGGATCATCTAGCAAGAGCTTTGATGACGCAAATGGTCAACGACTACCACAAACAATTCAGCGTAACTTGCACCAGCTGCAGCGAACACGATGTAGGCAGCTGTGGTTTAGGAGATAGAGATGGTCACCAGTTCCTCCAGTTTCATTGGTGTGTAAATGATGAGCAAAACTCTAAAGCACCAATGGCTAAATGTAAACATCTATGCCCAAACTCACCCCATTGTTCACTCATTCACCACAATACACGAGGACCTCGACTTATGTCAGAGTTCCGTTCCTACGGATAGATGCAATTCGATTTTCACCGTCAGTCGGAACTCCGGTGAAAATGTAAACAAATCCGTTCCGTGCATCACGATATCCATCAGTTCTTCATAAAGTCATGAATACCAACGACTTTCATGCATGTATGAATCATTTTACCAGAAGATAACAGAATATTGTAACAGACTGATATTGCTGTTGATGTTGAGATTTCAATGTTTATTGTTCAGTTCCAGATTTACCTGATGTCAGTGAACGTGCCATGTTTAGTTAGCTCACCTCTGATTGGCTGAGAGTCAGCAGTAGAGAGAGCTGGGAACGGTGGCTAATTCTGGAGCTAAGTTATGGGGTTTTTCTAGTTATTCTGGCGTTGGCTACGGTCCACATTAGCATGTGTGAAGGTTCAATAAACCAGCAGAGAACCAGATAAAGTCTCACTCATTCATCACACAGGGTCGCTACAATATGTTGACCTGTTTTTACATCTTGACCCATGCTGGTCGGTGTTTGTCCCTGTTCCCAGCATTTTATTCTATCTAATTTCACTTCCATGGAGACGGCTTTCCTTTTCTTCTAAGCATCAGAAGAGTCTGACTTACGCTGGGAGCCATAATGAAGGACAGAAAGTTAGTGAATGTAGCACAATCCAAGGTGGTGTAAAACCGTAGAATGGAAACAAAGCTGTCTGATAGCGCCACGTGACGACGTATTCATCTGCTCCACTCATCAGCTAGTTCCACATAACCAGTTCTGACGAAATGCTGTAGATCGAGGACGCCGTAAATCGAGGACCTCCTGTATAGCGTGCCACATGAATAGAGAGCGATTTAAGACAAAACTCAAGAGTCGGGGATCAAATGAAGAATGACCTTTGGACTGATTGAGTTTCCGTACTTAGATCACATTTAGACAATTAATTCAATTTCCGATGAATTTTTTGTTAAATGGGCAAGAAAAAAAGCTGGGGAGTAAAGCTCATGTTTTGAAGGTTAGGTTATTTTATCTTTGAAATAGGGCATTTGACATAAATATTGTCTTTTACCTGTGCATTACTGTTTTATTTCCCCACTCAGCTTCAGCTCCGGCCAACACTGACGATGCGTGGGGTTCACCTGCTCCTCCCTCAGACTCCTCCCCGTCCAGTGACCCCTTTGGAGATGGAACCTCTAAAAGCAGCGATCCCTGGGGTGCACCAAGCAATACGAGTGGTAATGGCACAGGTAAATCACGTGAAATGCTCTGCCTGTTTCCATCCATTATTCATCAGCACAAACCCCTCATTAGAAATCAGCAGTACCATTCCCTGCTCTTATTAAATCAACTAAATCTGTGTTCTGAGTAGCTAAAAACGTGTTGGAATGCTGGATATGGTGATTTCCAAAGCTAAACTGTCTCTATGTCTGTGTTTACATGTACACGAAAGATCATTTTCTTCCATTTCACCTCCATCTTCCCATCATTCTGCCGCAGCCTAACAGTCTTAATCAATTAACCTTCTCTTCCGCTTTGCTCTCTCTTCCTCCCTGACGTGTCCCCAAAAGAAAACACCTTTTAGATTAGAACTGGACCTTTATTTTATTGCAGGAAAGCGAACAGTGTGGGAAGAGGAGATGTACAGAAAGACTGCTTCATTCTTGGGCTCTGCAGGGGCGTCGTTGGTTGGCCTAGACGACCTGATTTCCTCCAACCCCAAACCCCGACAGCGGCCCCCCGTCAACACAATCGCCCCCCAAACACAAGCCATTGGTAAGGACAGAAAAAACGCTCGGCTCTGGGTGACAATTAACGCTTTTGACAGAGGCTACACGTGGAATTATTTGCGGTGACTCAAATGGATGCATGTTCAACCTGAAAGATGCCAAACCTTAGTCGCTACTGGAGATGTTTCATTCCACCGCCGATCAACAGGAGTTTAGAGAGAGAAGGGGATGGAGACGGTGTGACTGATAAATATCTATCAATAGGTTTGTATGGAAAAGCTTCCTGTGATCGTGTTCCTCCCCTGTGGTCTCGCTGTAGTGTTTAGATGTTGTCGTGTGTGTGTGTGTGTGTGTGTGTGAGCATTACTGAAGTTACTCTGTACAGATTAGTGTATATTAACTAGCAGATTATAACTCCTCTCACTCCTCTCTCTGCTCTGCTTTGGTGCATTTTCTCTTTACTGGAACACTTCAAATCCCTCCCTCCCTCCTTCCCCTCATCTCTCCGTCCTCGTTTCCCAGGCTCTCTCAAAGCGAGGGGCATTTCATCCACATCCACCCCACACTACAACCTTTTTGGTTCCCCTCTGGTGCCCTCCCATGGTGCACCCTTCCATACTTTTGGAGCTGCCAGTGAACATAACCTGGGAGGGTCTCGTTCTGCCGTCGGTACACTTCAGGTGGCTCCAGTACAACCCACTTCTGTCACAGGGAGTCTACAGATGGGACTTAACATGAGCTCCCCCTGTGGAGGAGTGGGGATGGTGCAGTTTGGATATCCAGGAATGGTTCAGTCCAGTTTATTCGAGGGTTGTGTTGGAAGTTCCCCTCTACAAACTGGAGTCTTCTCAGGCAGCAAGTCAGAGGAGAACAAAAACAGCAATCCATTCCTGCTCTGACATCTAGACATGCGATGTTTCTTTCAAAAGTCCAAATAGAAATTTAATTAGGATTTGGGGGAAGGTAATTAAAGCAGCAACAGTTTCATGAGGCAGGTGTGTCTACTTGCAGAGATGAATTTTTTAGCGCAACATTTCGGTGCTCGATCTTCATCAGGCACTATCTGCGATGTCTCTTTGCAAGTTAGACACGATCACGTAAAGCACCACACAAGGAAGCTTCACATGTTTTAGCTCTCTTGTGTATAAATGAAAACCATCCTGACTTTAACAAAACAGCAATAAGATGCCAGATTTCTACCGCTGTAGCTCACAGGTAGCCGTGGTTTCTGTTCATCACGTCATGAAAACCAGGAGAGGAAGGCTTAACGCAAGACATGTTTTAGTTTTCTTCAAGGACATGTTAGAATCTGGATAAAGGATTGACTGCATTTCACAAGTTTTCTTTTTCTTGCCAGTTGTCAAAGTTTCCTTCAAAGCACCAAGAAGGGACACTTTAAAATACTGCAGCAAGAATGTCTGCTTGAAGCTACAACAATTCCTCTTCTTTTTACTATGAAGCAGTCTAAATGTTGGCAGGATGGACTTGAATTAGCAGCTGCCTGCAAATCTGGAAGCAATTCAAATGACGTGATACACTTGAGGTAATGAGCAGTCGTATGTGTGTGGTTTTTGCATGTTGATTTAAGGGCCAAAACATGCAAAAACCACCTGATGATCTTTGAATCAAACCCTCCAGCACCCTGAGCTCGTCCCACCACCAGCCCTTGAAATGCAGAAACATGCATCTAATAAAATACGCATAAATGACATGTATACAGCTTAATATATGTTAACAGATATACGCGCAAAAATGTATGGGTTTTTTTTGTCTGAGAAGCAGAGAGCACCCAAGTGTGAGTGTCTGTGGAAACCCTGAGGAATTACTGTGTATGTGAGTGTTGTGTGACTCTGTGAAGGAAAACACGTCGCTGTAGGTTTTCATTACGTGTGCATGTGTTTGTACCAGGCGGACTGTGTGTGCACAGTGTGCAGTACATATACAGTATATATATTGTGCTGATGTAAATAGTGGAAGTACTTAACAGATAAACCTTGAAATATACTGTATATCAGAGTGTTACAATCACCAGTAACTATTTATTGATCTATTTATTGATTGATTTATTGCTTGCTTGAGTATATATCGGCCTCGAACAGACAAATCCAGGTGAACTTTGATGACAGCGTCGCTCTCAGGTGGTCGGCCTGATGGCATCAATCACATGTGAAGTGAAAGGCAATTAACCCTCCCGTTGTCTTCATTTATGGGCACCAAAAAATATTGTTTCCTTGTCTGAAAAAAATCAAAAAAATCAGCAAAAAAATTCCACAAATTTCTGAAAATTTGCAAAACCTTCAGGAAGAAAATTCCAATAATTTCTTAATGTTTTATTTTTTAAAAATCCCCCAAATTTGGCAAGAAAATTCTTGTAAACATTTTCAAAAAAATTCCCATAAAATCCTAAAAATATCTAAAGTGATTCCATATATATCAGTAAAACTTCTAATATTTTCTTTAAGAACATTCACATAAAAATCAACCAAAATCCAGCGAATTTCGTTGGATTTTGGTTGATGTTTATGTGAATGTTCTTAAGAAACATTTTTAACGTTTCTTTTTTCCACCAAAAAATGTTCAAAGATTTCCCAAAAATGTTGAAAATGTGGACATCAGAAGTTTCACTGTGAAAATATTTTTTTCCCCACATTTTCAAACTTTAAAACTTTAAAAATCAATTTTGACCTGCAGGGCGACACGAGGGTTAGTCCGATTCAAAAACCGCTTCAAGGATCAACTCAGTAACCGACAGTGGCTTTATCTTCCCTGTTAGGGTTTGTAGTCGTTCTGGATTCGTTGTGGAATCGTCTCCTGTGTATGTCCCGGCATTTGACTGGAAACACAAACATATTACTGTATTCTGTTTAGCTGCGGTGTCAGCTAAATAAAAACCGAATTTGAACATATCAGCTTCTTTCATGTGCATGCTGTCTGAGCGGATCCCGGATGTGAGCAGAGCCGCCCCTCGTTTATTTGGTTTGTGACTAATAAAATGAGAAGTGAAAGGTAAATAAAAGGCCTCCCAACGTTTTTGACAGTAGCAGGACTAACTGTAGTTCATTAGTTGTGAAAACGTCAGTAAATCAAAGCCACACTGGAAGCAGAGAAGACCGAAGTTCATGGGCCTGTACTCGTGTGTTTTCCGTTAAAAAATGAAGAAAATAGACTGAAAGAACAGTTTAGCTTCACTGGATTACAGTGAAAAAGGATCAGAATGACTCTTACTGTTATTATTTCTCAGATTTAATTTTGTATGACATGAATTTATTTTGCCGTGTATTTAAATTTAAAGCTGTGTTGTAAACTGTGACAGTATACAGTACGTTTGAGAAATAAAATGATACACAAAGCTGCTGTCTGTTCAGCACATTTTCTGTATTTTATTCCAGTGAATTACGTTAATTAGTTTGTTAATTCCTGATTTCAGCGAGTCCAACTTTATTTTCCATCCAGTTAGAACTTGCTTACTTTCACCACAAGAGGGGCATAAAACCTCACAAATCCAGAGCAAACCTTACAGCAGGAGAGTCGAACTCATCTTAGTCCAGGTTCCACATCCATCCCAGTCTGATCTCCAGGAAACCACAGCAGAATAACCGATAAATAACCACAACTCCTTTGTTTTAGTGCAAAAATGTTCACATTAAGGAATTATCTTTTTACAAAACATCATGAACAACCTGAAATTTCTGAAGAAAAATAAGTTCAATATCAGCAACATTCATCCTCAGTTTAACATTTACACATTACAACTTCCAGATCACAGAGTGTCTACAAAGGAACACAACATTTAGTCATCTGGAACTGAGTGATAGAGGATTTATTGGAGGATCAAAATGGCAACAGTCAGACAAAAAATAAAAACGACAAAATTTTACAAAAGTGAGAAAACAAAATCATGAGACAAACGACAAAAAGACAAATTATTACAAAAATGAGACACAAAATGACAACAGAACAATGATTTAGGATCAAAAGACATAGCAAAGACACAAAACAGCAAAAGCGAGAAACAAAGCAACAGAAAAATAGACAAACAGCCCAAGCGAGACAAAAAGGAAACACAAAATGACTAAAACATGAGACAAACGACAAAAGTCAGAAAAAAGACAAAAGCCTGACAAAATATTACAAAAATGAGACACAAAATGACATCAGAATAATAATTCATGATCAAAAAGACAAAAAAAGCAAAAAGAAGACAAAATATTACAAAAAGGAAATGAGAAAAAAACATGAGACAAATGACACGAAACAAAACAAATATAGAGAAAAAATTAGACAAAAAAGTTTCAAAGCAACAAAAAAATGACAAAAAGACTAAAAACACAAGCGAGACGAAAAGGAAACCCAAACAACAAAAATGAGAAAGCGACAAAAACATGAGACAAATGACAAAAACAAGATAGATCGATAGATTATTAATCATAGGGGAAATTCAAGACAAAATATTACAAAAATGAGACACAAAATGACAAAAGAACAATGACCAATCTAATATTTTAATTTATGATCTAAACAACTTGTCATGGTCTAGAAATTATTTTAAATTTATAGTTTTACTAATTTACAATCTGCAGTTAATGTCTTCTCTGGAATTTTTCCACTTTGAGGGCCGGATTGGACCCTCTGGAGGACCGCTTTTGGCCCACGGGCCTCATGTTGGACACCCCTGCTGTAGATTTACTGTGTACAACTCTTCACGTACTACGACAAAATGCCCTCTAATTTACATTTTCAAACAAAAATATATTTAACCCTCATGTCGTCCTGCGGGTCAAAATTGACCCGTTTTAAAGTTTGAAAATGCGGAAAAAAATACATCTTTATGTCCACATTTTCAACATTTTTGGGAAATTTTTGAACATTTTTTGGTGGAAAAAAAATGTTTCTTTAAGAACATTCACATAAAAATCAACCAAAATCCGTCAAATTTTCGCTGGATTTTGGTTGATTTTTATGTGAATGTTCTTCAAGAAAATATTAGAAGTTTTACTGATATATATGGAATCACTTTAGATATTTTTAGGATTTTTTTGGGGAAAATTTTTACTCATTTTTTGAAAATGTTTACAAGAATTTTCTTGCCAAATTTGGTGGATATTTTTAAAAAAAAAAAAAAACTTTTAAGGGAAACTTTTAAGGAATTACTGGAATTTTCTTCCTGAAGGTTTTGCAAATTTTCAGAAATTTGGGGAATTTTTTTGCTGAATTTTTTGGATTTTTTTCAGACAAGGAAACAATATTTTTTGGTAAATGAAAACAACAGGAAGGTTAAACCAGGCACTGCTCATCACAGTGAAGCACGGTGGAGGCAGCATCATGCTATGGGATGCTTTTCGGCAGCAGTTACAGAGAACCTGGTCAGAGGGAGGTATGAGACCGGGATGATGGTTGAGCTTTCAGGACCACGATGACCCGAGACGACTCTGGAGTGGCTTCAGGTCACGTCTCTGACTGTCCCCGAGTGACCCGATCGAAGCTTAAACCCCACAGAGCTTCTGTGGTAAGACCTGAAGACGGCGGTTCAACACACTACCATCTGATCTGATGAAGACTGAGAGGATCTGTCAGAAGAAATAGGATAAACAGCAAAGATCCAGGTGTACTTAGCATGTAGAGACTGACCCCACACGACTCTGGGCTGGAGCTACTGAAAGGGCTTCTAGAGATGTGAATACTGCTGGAAATGGGAGATTTCAGGTGTTCTGAACCCCAAAACCTGCTGGCAATAAATGCAAGAAACTGTAAAAACAAAGAATCAACAAGTCTTCAGTTTTCTTTGAATCCATCATGTGTGACTTGCTGTTCTGTCAGTGAACTAACCAAATCTAAGCTTATTTCAATAAAATCACTTTATTATACATGTTTCAATTTTAAAAAACTGACCAAATAATAAAGCAATTGCACCAGATTCTGTAAAAAACTAAAGAAATCTGCACTCCTTAGCACAGCTGAAAAGCTATGGCTGACTAGGCTGTGACCAGAACATAGAGGAGAATAAAACATACTGGGTCAGTTAATCAAATGGCTCAAAAATGGTTTACAGAGGAGCAAGTTGTTGGAAGATACATTCAGCAGGGTGAAATGTCTTTCTACAGCTGATGAGCAGAGATAAAAAGTCTATGGAGGCTGGAAACATGGAAATATATTTTTAAAATGACTCAAAATTTGTCCAAAATGACGGAAACTGTTCAAAAATGGTTCAAAATATTGCTCAAAATTGACTCAAACTTGTCCAGAATTACATAAAATAGTCCACGGACTCAAAAATGATTCAAAATGACATAAAATTTGTCTCAAAATGATCATTAAAGGAAAATCAAACCTATTGGATCAATAAAATAGAATTAGAATTAGAATGACTTTATTGTCATCATACATGGCATGCCAAAAATATAAATAGCTTCCACTGGATGGTGCACAACAACAAGCAATAAGTAGTAAAATATCAACATTAAATAATAAAATCAAATGTACATTTATAGCAAAACAATATTAAAAAATACAACGTGTGCAAAGGAGGACAGATATGTGCAATATGGGAGGTAGATGAAATGGAATAAGAACCAGAAGAATATGATAAATATGTTAGGAGATTGCACGAAAGCAGCAGAAGGTGACATTGTGCATTCAGGTAGATGGTGTTTAGAGTTCAGGAGTCTGATGGACCATGGATAGAAACTGTTCCTGAGCCTGTTTGTCCTGCATTTTGAGGATCTCAGTCTCTTCCTGATGGCAGCAGGCTGAACAGCTTCTGGCCAGGGTGTGTTCTGTCTGCCCAGATCTTTTTCCCTCTGCTGATGCAGCAGGAGGTCGTGATGTTCTCCAGAGGACAGCCGATGATTCTCTCTGCTGTCCTGATAACCCTCTGCAGAACCAGACAGTCACACAGTAGGTCAGTACAGACTCTATGGTGGCCCGGTAGAAGGACACCTGCAGTCTCTCCTCCAGGTGGTTCCTCCTCAGCACTCGGAGGAAGTGGAGTCTCTGCTGTGTCTTTTTAACCAGTGCTGCTGTGTTGACTGTCCAAGTGAGGTCCTCAGATAAATGAGTCCCCAGGAACTTGAAGGAGGCCACTCGCTCCACACAAACCCTGTTGATGGACAGTGGAGCATGGACACCCTTATGCCTCCTGAAATCAATGACCATCTCTTTGGTGTTCTTGGTGTTCAGCTCCAGCTGCAGCATGGAACTCTCTCAAGGGATTCCATATCTTATCTGGCCTGGGAAAACCTCAGCATTCCCCAGAAGGAACTGGAAAACATGTTGGGTAGCAGAAATACAAACAAACCAGAGCATTTTTTCCCCCATCACAGAGTGAGGATTAGGTGCAGTCAGACCATTCTGCACCACAGAATGGTCTGACTAAGAAAGACCACCAGTCCATCTACATTTCACACTTCGCCCATGGTCATGAGTGGTAGGTAGTGACCATACGAATGAGATTGCAGATACATGTTCCTCTGTAGGATGGCTGGACTCAGGGTGAGGAGTTTGGACATCACGTCAAAAGAAGCCAGCTGAGGTTGTTCAGGGTCAGAATGGCTCCTGGGGACCCTCCTTTGGAGGTTTTTCAAGCATGTCCACTTGGGAGAGACCCTTGGGTAGAGCTGGAACTCTCTGGAGGAAATACTTATCTGACCTGGGAACACCTCAAGATTCCCTCAGAGCAACTGGAAAACATGTTGGGTAGCAGAAATACAAACAGACCAGAGGGTTTTTTTTCACCAAAAAGGAGCAGTCAGACCATTACGTACTCCAGAATTAGCTGGCTAAGCAACATTGCCAGTCGGTCCACAAGTCAAGCCTCACCTATGGTCATGAGTTTTGGGTAGGGACACAAAAATGCAAATACAAGTGGCCAAAGTAGGCTTCCTTCATAGCAGGGCTGGGCTCAGCCTTAGAGGTAGGGTTTATTAGCTCAGACTTCACATCAAACGGAGCCAGCTGAGGTGGTTCAGGATTACAGTGGCTCCTAGGTGCCTTTCTTTGGAGGTTTTTCAAGCATGTCCAACAGGGAGAAGACCCTTGGGTAGACCTGGAACTCTCTCAAGGGATTACATATCTTATCTGGCCTGGGAACACCTCAAGATTCCCCAAAAGGAACTGGAAAACATTCTGGGTAGCAGAAATACAAACAAACCAGAGTGTTGTAGTGATGCCTTTCTTTGTGGAGTTTTCAAGCATGTTAACCTGGGAGAAGAACCTGGGGTAGACCTGGAACTTTCTGGAGGGGTTACATATCTCATCTGGTCTGGGATTCTTTAGGTTGAACTGGAACACTGCTGGGTAGAGGGATGTTGGGAATGACCTACTTGGATTGTTGTTCCCTCAGATTAACCCCGGATAAGCCAAAGAAAATCAATGCATGGATGATGAAGATGCATTTTGGCCATTGTATGTGTGTATTTGGACTGCAGCAGCAGAGATTTGCGCTTCCACCATCATGTGCCAACTCTTCTAAATGAGCTGCTCCAGCTTCACTAATTTTCCAATCACTGATTCCCAGCCGGCGTCTTTCTGCTCATTAAAGCCGACCTCTGTGCATACAGCTGTGTCAGTTTGCCTTAAGAAGGGTCGAAGTTTAAGACACAGCATGAACCGTGAGATGACAACACCATCACACTCATCTCACTCCAAGCTGTTCTATAGCACGCCATCAAATTAATCACTATAGGCGGGTAGGTCAAGGAGGTTATCACCGAGAGAGGAGCAGAGATGAGGAAAGCAAAAGAGAAGGGGAGAGCTTTGGGGAACAGACACCGTATAGGGAGTGAAGGGGAGGGAAAGGAGCAGATGGACTCGGAGGATTAGAGGGAAATCTGAGTGAGTTTCCATCAGAAACTCACCCAAGACGGAGGAGGGCGTGATGAGGGAGCGCAGAGGGAAAGAGGAGGTGAAAGAAAGTGTCCTGTGGACCCGAACACGGTGAGTCAACTTGTTTTTTGACATTTGTATTTTGTTGTCAGAGTGTAAACTGAAAGTTGAGCGCCATTGGATTTTCCAATCACATGCATGAGGGGAAAGATTCCAGATTATCATGATGAGATGACAGAGAGGTATCTCACACTTGGAAAGCATTAACCCTCATGTCGTCCTGCAGGTCAAAATTGATCCATTTTAAAGTTTGAAAATGTGGTGAAAAAATGCATATTTTCACAGTGAAACTTCTGATGTCCACATTTTCAACATTTTTGGGAAACCTTTGAACATTTTTTTGCTGGAAAAAAAGAAATGTTAAAAATGTTTCTTAAGAACATTCACAAAAAAATCAACCAAAATCCAGCGAACTTTGCTGGATTTTGGTTGATTTTTATGTGAATGTTCTTAAAGAAAATATAAGAAGTTTTACTGATATATATGGAATCACTTTAGATATTTTTAGAATTTTTTTGGAAGATTTTTACTCATTTTTTGAAAATATTTACAATAATTTTCTTGACAAATTTGGGGGATTTTTTTTTAAAAACAACAAACTTTTAAGGGAAACTTTTAAGGAATTATTGGAATTTTCTTACTGAAGGTTTTGCAAATTTTCAGAAATTTGGGGATTTTTTTGGCTGAATTTTTGGCTTTTTTCAGACAAGGAAACAATATTTTTTGGTGCCTGTAAATGAGGACAGCAGGAGGGTTAAGTTACGTCTTTAACTTTTATTTACTGTGAATCTAGAGCGCTTTTATGTGCAGAATGTATTGATAATTCTTTTGTTTGTGCTTTTTGAATTAGACCAGTGAAAACACCATAATTTTCTCCTATAATCACTAAAAATGAATGTCCTGTTGGTTGTTTGAATGAAGGTGAAGTAGTTTAGGGGGTCAGTCGGTCTCTTATATACATATATATTTATATATACATATTGACAACATGGACAGATGTGTGGAGAACCAATAAGTTACATAGAACAACGTGTGCGTCAGTGAACTGTATGGATTATAGTTTGGAAACCCTGAGCTGATTTGAGGGACTAACTTAAACCTCATGACTAAGGCTACAATGATTTCATTAAAAATGATCTTCTAGGCGTGTGCACGGCTGGAAATACCCGTGTAATATCAGTCCACCAGAGTACCTGCTGGTCTAAACCACCAAACCATGCTGTGCTGCTAAACCTTACTGAAAATTCTAGTACGAATCCAAAAAACACACATACACAAGTATGAATTTTGGGAAAATATTTGTTAAAAAAAAAAAAAAAAAAAAATGAAACGCGGGGCTGGATTAAGCTAGAAAAGAAGTGTAAAACTGTGTTTTTTGAATGATAAAAGCAAATTAATGGGAGAAATATGTTGAACTGCTGTTGGAATCCTTTACATTGCATTGCATGTTGGGTAATTTAGTCATATTTCATCCATTTGTACCTGTTTGGAGTTCATTGTGTGCCAAAATGGTACTTTATTGGTCATAATATAATAGGATTTTGCTATATATTCGTATTTATGTGTTGAATATTTAGAGTTTTTTTGCATTCTTTCCTTCAAATGAAAATATTTTTTCCCACATTTTCAAACTTTAAAACAGGTCAATTTTGACCCGCAGGACGACACGAGGGTTAAAGTCTGTAAATGTAAATATGTGTATATTCTGGAGTCGTTCCTTTGCTTAGTTTAGTTTCATATATTTCTACAAAAAGTTGAGGGAACACAATCATATTTGAACAGTTTGGATGCTTCAACACCAGCAACACTTACATGTTTTTTGTACAATTTTACCCAAAATTCAACTCAGTAACTTTGGAAACTTTCTCTGCTAGAATTTAAAGGAAAATTCTTTGACGACCTAAGTCCAGATGCAAACCAAGAAAATGTTTAGTGGCAGAAACTTTATTAACAAAGGCAACAAATTAACTTTTTCTGTGCCTTAGTGAAAACTTCTCCCGATTTCTTTAGCATCCTTGGAAAAAAGGGGAAACCAGACAGAGAACGAACAGAAACAAGACTTCAAAATTTAAATTTCCCTGAGCTGAGGTCATGTTTGGTTGTTTAGTCCAAACGGTCCGGTGTAGCAACAATAAAACCCAACACCTGGCATGAATGACATGCTACATAAACCACTTGAACTCAGACACGACTTTCCAGATGGATCTTAATCCAGATGTTTGTCTCCGTTTCCCATGTTTTTCTCTTTTTTTTCTTCCTCTTAGGTGGTGGTCCAGAGACTGGCATTAATCTCATCCACCTAACCCTGCTGGATTAACACGGATTACCAGGCCGGAGGTAGGCCTGAGATACCGGACTAATCACTCCTTGGCGAGCCCATTCCCTCCGGCAGAGGTGGAGGAACAGGTTGAAGAGCCCGCACGATTAGTGGCAAAATCCACTGGACACGATTTAGACATTTATAGCAAAGGAGAAGCCATCAGGGAAGGCAGGACATGAGACGGGAAACATGGGGTAAACCAAACACCTCGCCTGGTGACGTCCAGAAGAACGGAAGCAGAGATTTAAATCTGCTCATCTGCTCCACTCGTTCATCATGATGCTGTGACTGATTCTGCAGCCAGAGGAGGAAAGTTCCTCCTGCAACCTCTGGCCTTCACATCTGTCTTCTCTGCTTTCTCTTCTTGCTGGAAGTGATTAAGTCCCAGCGCTTCATCTCTCTCCACTCCATTGTCCTCTGACCTCCGCCAGCTGACCCATCTCCTCCGTGAAACTCCGCCTTCCTTCATCCCACCGCTGACCCCGTTTCATTCTCCCCTCTGACCTTCGCTCCACTTCTCAAACGCTACTAATCCTCTCTCCTTGCTGCCTCGCTCTTCTCCAACATCTTCCATAAAGCGATCTCGCTCACCCCGGAACCAGTCGAGCCATTGTTGCACCTTCTCAAACCAAATCTTATCTTTTTCCTTTGGTTGTCTCCGGGTCGAGCTGCAGCCATGTTGGAGAACATGTCCAGGCGTAACCGCTCCCTGCTGTCCCTGTCCCTCACCTCTTTAGCCCTCACGCTGTCCGTCTCGGCCTTCTGCACCTCCTACTGGTGCGAAGGGACCCATAAGGTGGTGAAGCCGCTGTGCCTGTCGCCGGTCAAGATGAAGAACTGTGGACAGAACAACAGCCAGCCGTACACCACAGGTGAGGGTTCAGGTAACACAGTCAGCCACAGGTTTAGTCACTTCAGACGCCCGAAAAATGAGGTCACACGAGAAGCTGAGATACCTCTAATTACAGATTAAACAATTAAGAAATGCTCACTGAGTTCTATTAGGAGGCCCAAATTAACCCTCCTGTTGTCCGCAGCAAAAAGTACTGTGAAAAAAATCCAAAAATTCAGTAAAAAAATTCCCCAAATTCATAAAAATTTGCAAAATCTTCAGGAAGAAAATTCTTTAAAAGTTTCGCTTAAAGTTTTTTTTTTTTTAAATCCCCAAATTTGGCAAGAAATAAAAATTTTTAAAAATTTTAAAAAATTAAAATTGTAAATATTTTCAAAAAATGAATAAAATCTTTCAAAAAAATCCTAAAAATATCTAAAGTGATTCCATATATATCAGTAAAACTTCTAATATTTTCTTTAAGAACATTTATAAAAAAAAAATTCAACTAAAATCCAGCAAAATTTGCTGGATTTTAGAATATTCGAAATATAATTAGAACCTATTAAAAAGCAAAGCTCATTTTTGACCACAAATATACAAATACACTTTTGAAATTAAAAAACCCACAAAACATGTCACAACATTGATTTTTTTTAACTGCAATATTTATTTATTTATAGTAAAATCCCAGAATAAATGTATTAATTAGAGTGACTCATGTTAAATTAGGTAAAGCTGTAAATAATGTCAACAGAAAAGTTATATTTTTATAAATGGTAGATCTTTTACAACATTTGATCATAAAATTACACTTTTTAACTGAATTTTAATCAGTTGCTGTTATCTGAAAGGAAATCATCTTAAGGAGGTAATACATTTCTAAAACAATTGAAATCACTAACTACTACTTAAGTATTAACTGTATAAAAAAATTAAAAAATTAAACATCTACATCAAAAATCTGCATTTGCACATAAAGTAATTTGTTCTATTTCATTTTGTGACTCTAAAAACACACAGTTTTACAGAACTGAATCAGCCAAAGCATCATTATTTTACAGATATTTTACATTATTGTCACCATTTTTATGATTTTTACAGTATTTCACTGTTGTTTAGCATAAGTTTTTGAAGATTTTCTTTATAAATATCATCACTGAAATTAATATTTAGTTCAGGATCAAACATTAATAATGTCTATAACTCTACATCTTTCTAGGGGTTTACATTCAGGCTATCTATAATCTAATTCAACTAGTTCTATCTTTGTTTGCAAGAATAATTGAGATATTAAATTATTACTAGTCATATTTTCATTAATAATATCTTTAATTTGAGTGTTGCATTTTGAATTTTGGATGTCTAAAATGCAGCGAGACTCCAAGCTGCCATATTAATTGATATTGATATCTCCTGTTTAAAAAGGTAATTAACACAGGGGTGACCAACATATGGCCCGTGGGCCAAAAGAGGTCCTCCAGAGGGTCCAATCCAGCCTTCAATGTGTAAAAATTCCAGAGAAGACATTAACTGCAGATTGCAAATTAGTAAAACTATGATTTTAAAATTATTTCTAGACCATGACAAGTTGATTGGATCATAAAATAAATTACTATATAATTCAGTTCCAGATAGCTGTGACTAAATGTTGTGTTCCTTTGTAGACACTCTGTGATCTGGAAGTTGTAATGTGGAAATGATAAACTGAGGCTGAATGTTGAATGCTGAACTATTAGGAGTTGTGGTTATTTATAGGTTATTATGCTGTGGTTTTACTGGTCTGGTCCACTGGAGATCAGACTGGGCTGAATGTGGAACCTGGACTAAGATGAGTTTGACTCTCCTGGTTTAACAGGTTTTTAATGTTCAGGCGACCAAATGAGATTACACTCAAACTGTTGGTTGGTTTTGTGAAGACGTTCAGGTCTTTAATCCAAAGCGAAGCAGCATTAAAGTATAAAATGTGACGCCATCTGTAACGCAACAGAAGATCAACGCTGTGAGTTAAATATCAGATATTTCATCATGACGAGGTCCTCCGATGCATATGTCCTTTGTTTTGAAGATGTTTTGGCACCACAATATTTTATATATATTTTTCTTGGTTTAAAGTATTTTCCACTGGACTGGCAGAGATTCACATAATCCCAGCTTTGTTGCTAATCTCAGCACTGTGTGTCAGCAGCTGCATGTCATCTGGATTCTCCAACTCTCATCGTCCGCCTTTAAGCCTATTTGTCTTCATGTTCTATTCATTTTCACTACATGAAAAAACACAGTAAGACCTCAAGACACTGTGTTCCACGGCTGGATTGTGTTACACGCCATGACCTGGAGGAGACGCAGCATGTCGGGATTTATGTCAGCGTTTATTGGCGCATTTTTATCCTGCAGCTCTGTTCAGATCTAGAAAAACTGCCCAGCAGAAATATTCTGTTAATAATGAACTCAAAAATTCAGCTAAAATCAAACCACAGAGCATGAGCTTCGTATGAGCAGTGAAATGTACATATAACAAGAAAATATAACAACATAATCAATAAACAAAGCACATTTTCCACCTTAAACACATAAATGCCAAAATACAATTAAATAGAAAGTTGCTTCACAGTTTTTAACTTTAAGATTTTTGAGCAATTTGCTATTATTTTACAGATTTTCAGAGTTTTATTAAAATTACAGAAAATAACCAGCAAAATCACAGATTTTTTGTTTTATTAATTTACATTTTATTCTGTAACATTAGGCCAAAGCTATGTATAAAATCTCCACAAGTAATTTTTTTAATATAAATGATAATTCGATATTTTACATTTGACCATAAAATTGCACTTAAGGAGGTAACACATTTTAAGCTATTGATAAAATCTATTGAAATCACAATAAAAGTAGTACCACTAACAAAAAATAGTAATTTGTTTTCTATTTCTTTTCCTTTTTATCCCCCTGAATCGCCTTATTTTCTTTCCTAAAACTCCTGTTGTACCTCCTTCATCTTGAACTCCACATTAATCTCTGTGTTTGGTCTGAACCTCACCTTTTCTCTCTTTTATGTCGCTCTTTCTTCGTCCAGAGGCGCCGACCCCGGACCCCAAGAACCCGACACCCAACATGACGCTCTCCCCGATGCAGAAGGAGGAGCTGGCCCGGATAAAGAGGAAGCAGCTGGCCAACGCCGTCCACTACCTCTGGGAGACGGGCGAGGACAAGTACATGCTGCGATACTTCCACACCGGCTTCTGGTTGTCCTGTGAGAAACACAATGAAGGTCGGTGATCTGAGGACTAAACTGAGCTTCACTTCTGTGTTGTGCTACGTTCCTGCTAATGTACAAATCTGCATCAAAATAATCATCGCCTCGATTCAGAGCATCTCCTAAAGCTAAATATCAATAAAACTGATCCCAAAATCCCCACTGGATGAACATCTGCTCATCAATAGACACTACAGTTTACCAATGTTCCCTAAAGGCCTCGTAGACAGGCTACAGTAGATGCTGCTAGTCGGCTGTACACGGAGAAGCTTCTGGTCTCCATTCAGTGCAGTTCAGCAGCTGTGTGGCCAAAAACATGGGAAAGGTTGTATGTTTTGGATCAATATAACTCAGACCACCTAGACTACCTTCAGAGTTTTGTGGATTTTGTGCTCCATCATTTACATGGTGGCCCCGAGAGCTCAATGAGCAAATAGGCAGAACATGAAAGAAAACATCTTAAATCTCTCATTGAAAAAAACAAACAGGGCTTAAACACTTAACAACTAAAAACAACGTGCTCTGACAGACAATGCAAAAGCAGGATACCCAGAAGGGAGAGTAACAAAACAAGGTAAAGAAAACAAAAACGATTACAGCACAATTTAAACAAGTGTTTCCAGAAGAGACATGATTGGCATTGTGAATTTACTTAACCCTCCTGTTGTCCTCATTTACGGGCACCAAAAATCCAAAAATTCACCCAAAAAAAATCCCCCAAATTTGTCAAGAAAATTCTTGTAAATATTTTCAAAAAATGAGTAAAAATCTTCTAAAAAATCCTAAAAATATCTAAAGTGATTACATATATATCAGTAAAACTTGTAAGATTTTTTTAAAAAACATTCAAAAAAAAAATTAACCCAAATCCAGCGAATTTCCCTACAAATTCTGCATATTTCTCACTAGTGAAGGTATTTCACCATGGAGAATGTATCTCCCTGCAGCTCCCTCCTCTGCAGACCATCTTTGAGCCATTTATTTTCATTCAACTGTGTTTTATTTTTGCTCTCAGTCTCAGAAATCTGTCTTTGAGTTAACACATGTGAATAGCGCTGTTTACAACAAGTTTTTACTGTTAAATGTCAGGTGAGAAACACAACAACATGTCAAGAAAGCACCACAGCGTGAGCTGAGGTAGCCTGTCAACAAAAAGTAATCAGTGGCTGGCATCCTGTGATTGGTTGATAGCTAGCAGGTCAAAGCAGATTTTCTGCCTTAAGTACAACCCAGCATTCATCCTCCCATTGGAACATCAGCTTGTGGGCTTAAAGCACTTCTTTCTATTGTGTTTTCAGGATTCATAGTAAGCAAAAGATTATATACTCCATTCTCTATAAAAACTGCTGATGCAATAAGAGAAAGACGGTACCATTGAAAACAAAGGAGCATCTCAGTCCCTCACTGTCAGACTCCAAGGTCTTGATGATTTGTCTTGTTTTCTTGTTTTTAGGTGATGATCAGGAGGAAAAGTGTCGCAGCTTCATTGAGTTGACACCTGGAGAGACACAAGGTTGGTTCCTCACATCCCACAAAGCAGAAAATGTAGACGATGCAACCTGTCAACATTTCCAGTTTGACAGGAAGTTTTTTAAGGAAGCACTGTATATTTAATGGTCTCCCAGGTGTGCTGTGGCTGTCGGTCATCAGTGAATTCATGTACATTGGCCTCCTGGCCATAGGCTTCCTGCTGATGTGTGTGGAAGCTCTGTGCCTCTGTGCCAAGAGGGAGATGAACGCCCTCAAGATCAACGCCTTTGCTGCCATGTGCACCGTCCTCTCAGGTGAGGACGCACAAAATGTTGCTCTTTCTCTTGTTTCTTGCAACCCTTGCCTGTCCACAAACCATCTACTTGCATGAAAACATCAACTGAACTAAGTGGACTAATTTAAAGCCATTGAACTCCCAATAAAGGAAGTAAAATGTCAGTATACATTGGTGGTTTAACCATGAGTGCATTGGTTAGTTGCATGCTACTTAGCACATGGGTCGAATGCTTACTGGTTTGTAAAGCTGGGAGGCTAACTAGTTGTCAGGGATCTTGAGGAATGGCAGACGTAAATGTCTTTAACAGCCTTTATTGTATATTTCCAAGTTTATTACAACCAGGAAAACACAATAAAAATAGATTTTCACCATATGGAATCTTGAAAAGAAACAGGAAGTTTAAAGGACTATTGTTCCAGCATACCAGGATATCAATGCCAGAGTTTACTTTGGATGAAAAATGTGTTGATTTTGACTTTGTGAAAGCTTCAGTTTATTTTTGTTGACTTTAAAAATTTATTCATCTCAATTTTTTGTGATTTCAATTCTGTGTGGCTTCCAAGACTCAACTACATTTGGACTGAATTAGTATTACATGTTTATGATTGGTCACTTGGTTCCAAATGGTTGTAGTTTGTCAAACTATCCACTTGATCTAAATAGGTTGAAGAGTTCTTTTTCCCTGTATTTCTACAGTACTTTTCTCCAAAATTATCCCACCTTTTCTCTGACTGTTTTTGAATTTTAACTCTGCTTCTGTCTTCCTTTCCACTAACAGGTATGATGGGAATGGTAGCTCATATGATGTACACCACAGTGTTTCAAATGACTGTAAGCATCGGACCAAAGGACTGGAGGCCACAGACCTGGGACTATGGATGGTCTTTTGCGTAAGGAAACAAAAGTTATTATTCCATCCAACATCATCCATCCATCCATCCATCCATCATCCATCCATCCATGCATCCCACCATCCATCCATCCATCCATCCATGCATGCATCACACTATCCATCCATCCATCCATCCATCCATCCATCCATCCATCCATCCATCCATCCATGCATGCATCACACTATCCATCCATCCATCCATCCATCCATCCATCCATGCGTCACACCATCCATCCATCCATCCATCCATCCATCCATCCATCCATCCATCCATCACACATCCATCCATTCATCCATCCATCCATCCATCCATGCATGCATCACACCATCCATCCATTCATCCATCCATCCATGCATCATCCATGCGTCACACCATCCATCCATCCATCCATCCATCCATGCATGCATCACACATCCATCCATTCATCCATCCATCCATCCATTCATCACACCATCCATCCATTCATCCATCCATCTATCCATCCATCCATCCATCCATGCATCACACCATCCATTCATCCATCATTCATCCATCCATCCATCCATCCATTCATTTTGGGTGCTACTATCTCATTCTTGTGGTCATTACCCACAGCTAATGACTACAGATGAATGTTGGAACATAGAACTGGTAAATCAACAGCTTGACCTACCAGCTTAGCTATTCATATGATGTATGTGGACATCAAATCTAGAAAGATATTTCACCATGCTGAATGTATCTTCCTTGCTACACAAACTGAAGAAACGTGGAACCAGAATGTACAGTTTTCCAAGTTCCCCCAAGTGTTACCAGTACTAAAAAAAATGGGTCACCACATACTGAAGATATTTTGTTTGTTACCATGCTTGTCTCCTCTCTGATCCATGTAGACACAGCCTGTAGTTCAGTTGAAAACTCTCAGAATTAGTGTCATATGTTAAATTTGACACTTGTAAAGTTTCACATTTGACAATACTTTCTGTCTTCATGGTATCTGGCGCTGATAAACGGTGTCATTTTGGTGATTTTTTTAAGATGTATGTCTTTCAAACCTGCTAGAAAGTTTTGGGGTTTAGAGGGTTAAACAGCAAATTGGCCAGTCATATGATGACAAAGCTAAGATCTTTCTCCCTAATCATTCCTCCTCAGCATGGCATGGCTTTCATTCAGCTGCTGCATGGCTGCCGCTGTGGCTACACTCAACTCCTACACCAAGACCATCATCGAGATGAAGCACCGGGCCCGGGTGAGGCTGGAGGAGGCCCGAGCTGCCACCAGCGCTCCGTCCTACGAGGAGGTGGTTCGAGCTGGAGGGGGAGGAGTTTACTCCGTCAGCCAGCTCATTCAGCTCGGCCAGCAGGGGGTGCTCATGGATCCAATGTGGCCCAGAGGAGTGGGACCTGCTGTGGGACCTCTGGCATGTGGCGCTGGAGGGGCGCTGCTAGTTGGAGGTGGAGGAATTGGAGTTGGAGGCATCGGGAATGTTGGTGTTGGGATGGGAATGGGCGGAGTTGGAGGGAATGGAGTTGGAATGGGAGGGATGGGAGTCATGGGTGGAGTTGGAGGGAATGGAGTTGGAATGGGAGGGATGGGAGTCATGGGTGGAGTTGGAGGGAATGGAGTTGGAATGGGAGGGATGGGAGTCATGGGTGGAGTTGGAGGGAATGGAGTTGGAATGGGAGGGATGGGAGTTGGAGCAATGGCAGGAGTTGGGGGAATGGGAACAGTGGGAGGAGTTGGGGGAATGGGAACAATGGGAGGAGTTGGGGGAATGGGAACAATGGGAACAATGGGAGGAGTTGGGGGAATGGGAACAATGGGAGGAGTTGGGGGAATGGGAGCAATGGGAGGAGTTGGAGTGGGAGGTGGACGGCTGGTGGACCCTCATGGCGTGGTGGTGGTGGAGGGATGTGGCGCTGAAGGATGTGAGGACTGTGAACGGGAAATGGACGAGATCGATTACGCTCTGCAGGAGGACAGAGAGGACTCACTCTGCTGAGACTTTGAAGACCAGAGGACTGAGACAAACATCTGGTTAGCTTTGATTTTAGTCATCTGACTGAACCTACAAGATTTGGACACACGCATCTTCATAAGTCTTTGTTGGTTTGTCATAAATAGGCAGCTCCAAGGGATCATTCCAGCGCATTTCTAGACTCTTTTTAGGCCTGCATGCATGCTGTGGACCGTTCACAGAGCAGATGTGTCGTCGAATGTATCTTTATACAGGCCATGACTGTAGCAAACCAAAGGTGTAGGGTTGTGGCAAAGCAAGACGGTGACCTGGGATTGTGTCGTCAGTTACTGGATCCAACACAGCAATGGGAAATTTAAAGTGTAGCACAGAGTTTGCACAATATAGATGAGGTATCATCTGCAGACTACAGTAGACTCTTTACACAAGAAAGTTGACCATGTCATCAAGTGGTCAAGATCGAGAAGTGGACTTCCTGTTACATGCAAAGATGTTCTTTCCCGTATATCAGTCACTTTATGACTCATTTCTGTGTAAATTTAAATACAGAACTGGTAAATTCTTGTCTGCAGAGCAGATCTCGGTGATGCATATGCGCTCCTGTCATGCGTGGTAAAGCCACTTTCATTGATTACAAAGGATGGTATTGGATGGCGCCACATCTTGTGGACATTTAGTACAACCACAGGTTACACAATGACAGTTTAATAATGTATTATCCCATTTTTTGACCACTCTGTTGATTTATTACAGGGTCTCGCTGAACAAGTTAGCACAGCAGCACTGTTGCCCCATTGCCTCCATGTTTCTGACAACCTGAAGAATGTATATCCAAGAACCAAACCTTTCTACTGAGTGTTGGTGTGTAGGGAGTCTTTCTGCACCAGAAGATGAAGTCAACGAGGCTAAAAGCTTCACAGAGCTGAAGAACTGGCATGTTTCTATAACCTCTCCTATGCTGCTGGTACTCTTACTGACTTCTTACTGACATTTAAAAGGTATACTTCCTTCATAACTTGCTTTCTAACAATAGCACACTCAAACCCCAGAGTTTTTCACCCATCTGAACCGTTGACATGTTCAACCTCAACTTTTCAACTTGTTGCCAGTAGCTGAAAATTCAGGGAGATCGAACCCTATAGGTACATCAAACATTTGTAAGATTATATTTATCTCCTAATAACATTTTATAATTTGTTGAAATTCTGTTAATATTTGTATGGGGACATTTTGACTTCCACAACCGGCACTTCTACAGGTTTCACAAAGAATTTCCGAACAGCTATTCAAGGCTGGATGTACATAGAACTTTCGGGAGCAAAACAGCATTGCTTTGTTCTACTTCACAGTCACAACAACCAATAAATTACATAAATCCAGCCTTACAGTGACTTATTCAGGGATTGCATGGAATTTTATGAAATGTTTGGGCTGTGATTGTGTTCAAAAGGCAATTGAAAAGGTGTAAAAAAAAAAAAAAAACAAAACACGTTGAAATATTATTTGCATTTGTGTATTTTGTTGTTTCTAGTTTGTGTTTACATGTATGAATGAAACCCTTCTAGTAAGCAGATAAATAAACACAGACCTCATTTGGTTCTCGTCTGTGCCTCAGTCATCATTTATAGTGTTTAAATTATCAGTTATATTATGTTAAATTTTTGGTGATTGAGTTTTTCAAGATAAGTGTTTAATTGATGGTTTAGTCTAGAGAGTAGTATGTCTTAGGGTGCTAAGATTAGGGTGCTAAGATTCTTCTACAACTGTACATTTCCATGAACTGTTACAGATGTTCATGGTTACCAGAAGATGAATCCTAATGATGATCTCCTCGTTTTTCTTTTAGCTCCACCACATCGTTCATAGTCGTCCAATATTTCTGACCAAATACCTGACATGGATGCCTGGGGCATGACAGACGACACATTTGGGAACGAAAGAAGAAGCAGGGATCAAAGATTACATCAACAGAGAGATTTGGAGGTTAAGACAGATGCTTTCAAATGCTGGACAGAAGATTATGTCAATAATCTCCCCTGTCAGGGGAATAAGAGAGAGAGCCTGACATAATATAGGCAGTGAAGCAGAGATAAAGCAGACCTCCGGGTCACTGAACACTATGTGAAAAGTAATTAAAAATGTAAATTAAATCGGAATTATACAACCGTTACACAACTGTCAACATATGCAAAGTGATGGATTTGATTAGTTTATTACTCATAAGCTGAGCAGTGTCTGTCGCTGTGCTTTTAACTGAAGCCACCACATGTATGTGTTTTCACTTTACATCTAATTTTTAAATATTTTAAGGATGCTAGATGTTCTAATTTGCCAAAAAATAGCAGTTTCTACTCACTCCATTGAAAAACTACAAAGTGAGTGTCCATGATTTTGCAGTCCAGTGATTTTCTAAAGAGATAAATACTTTTTTTGGAAGGAACCCTCCAAAATAAATGTCCTTTTTGGTGAATTAACCCTCCTGTTGTCCTCATTTACAGGCACCAAGAAATATTGTTTGTTTGTCTGAAAAAAATCCAAAAAATCAGCAAAAAATTTACCACATTTCAGAAAATTTGCAAAACCTTCAGGAAGAAAATCCCAATAATTCCTTAAAAGTTTCTCTTAAAAGTTTTATTTTATATATTTTTTTAAAAAAAAACAAATTTGGCAAGAAAATTCTTGTAAATATTTTCAAAAAATTAGTAAAAATCTTCCAAAAAAATCCTGAAAATATCTAAAGTGATTCCATATATATCAGCTACACTTCTAATATTTTCTTTAAGAGCATTCACATAAAAATCAACCAAAATCTAGCGAATTTTCTTAAAGAAACATTTTGAAAATTTCTTTTTTTCTACCAAAAAATGTTCAAATATTTCCCAAAAATGTTGAAAATGTGGACATCAGAAGTTTCACTATGAAAATATTTTTTCCCCACATCTTCAAACTTTAAAACGGGTCAATTTTGACCCGCAGGACAACACCAGGGTTAAAGGGAGTTCGTGATGGAATATGCAGCATGTGTATTTTCACAAATACAAGACAGGCAGAAAGTGGAGCAAGAAAGCAAACCAGGTCTTACAATGAAGCAGCGTTAATCTTTAATGTACAGATGTCATGTGTTCATCTAACTGAAAAAAAGCAGCCTTCATTAATCAGGACATCTGGAGAATCTGGATGGATGTCCTTCACTTTGTCCTTATACTTATTCATTTAATCCTCTACTTTGACAAGTGTCTAAGGACCTGCATCCCCACATCATGATACTGCCACCACCATGCTTCACGGTCAGGATGGTGTGTTTGTGATGATGCTCAGTATTTGGTGTCTAGTCTGATGACCTGAAAGTTAAGTTTTGGTCTCATCAGACCAAAGAAACTTCTTCCACTTGACTTTGTGTTGTTTTCTTTAGTTGTTGTATGAACAGTCTTTCCCATCTCAGCTGCTGAAGCTTGTAACTCCCTCAGAGGAGTCATAGGTGTCTTGGTGGCCTACCTCACTCAGAAGAGAAGAGTCCAGCTATGGACCGGCCCTGTTGTTGTGATTGTATCAAGTGCCTTTTGTTGGCTGAGCGGGGGGAGGGGGAGGGAGGGAGTGAAGGCAGGGGACAACTCTTGTTCTGTTCAGCTTTCAAGGATGTCCTGTTCTAAGGAGATTTATGTAATGTTTAACTTTGTAATCCATCCATCCATTATCTACATATCGCTTAATCCTCATTAGGGTCGCGGGGGGGCTGGAGTCTGTCCCAGCTGACTTAAGCTTGTTTTAAGCTTGATGTGTCTGCGCAGTGCGACGAATTACATCATTGTAGCAGCCACGCCCCCTCACACAGACATTCTCAAGCGGAAAATTTCCGTGTCGTGCACCTCCAAATGTTTCTAACAACTTGGACGTCTATATGAAAACATGGCCGAAGAACAAGAGGTCCTAGCAGCAGAAGTTCAGGCATTTATAAGATTCATCACACAGGGATCACCGTGGTAACCGTGTTAGTAACCTGGTTTGGATAATCCACAGACCTCACTGAGTTTAGGAACTGATTCCTGATCAGAACTGTTCAGAGTGGAATATGAGGATTATCCTATAGATTTTTTTTGTTTTTTTTTAGAAGGTTTTCAAATGTAATCACTCAGCTTTTAGCAGCAATGGAATTAAACTTGGAGTCAATTAGAGATTAACTTGGGACAACAGGTTTGTTCCACATGAAAAAAGTAGGTCAAGCATATAAACCGGAAATTTTGCACTTGAGAAAATGAGGTGTTGGTAATGAGGACACAATCATTGTAAAAGGTTTAGCTGCTACACACCTCAGCATGTTTTCTGATTTTAGCCACAGTAGTGGTGCAATATCTCATCAGCTATTGTACCTGCAAAACTAGTAACATCCAGACATAAATGTACTTTTTGTTAAGTTATCATGCAAATACAAGGGTTGATCAAAAAGGTCTGATGCTGTTTGTGTGGAAATGATCCAGCCTTCATGTGAGGGATCATCACTGGTGTTGGGAGGAGGGTCTGCAGCTACCACCAAGAGAAGAAACATCACATAAGAGCTTCAGTTTCCCAAACCAGACGAACTGCGTCAGGTCACACCAGGACGCGGTTGTTGTTTTCTTCAACATTCATGTAGTCGTGCATCATAATATGTTACCCTGACTATCAACACAGAGCTCTACTGTAACATCCTGAGGTGTCTGATGGAGAACATTCAGTGCAAATGATCTAAACTGTGGTGCCATCGATGGTACGTGAGTGCTCCTACATGCTACACAGCATGGTGATTAACATGGGTTTTTGGTCAGAACAACCCCGTTTACCTGCTCTGCTCACCAGATGTGACTCCATGACTTCTTTTTCTTCCCCAAAATGAATTTCAAGTTGAAGGGTCGCCTGTGTTTGACACACATGAGCAGATTCAGTGGTCATCATAGACTGTACCTGGCATGTTTACAGAAAAGGACTTCCAGGAAGTGTTACAAACGTTGCAGGAGCACTAGGAGCAGTGTGTCACCGTACGAAGTAAAGTAAGGTAAATCAGGTGCAGTTCTTGGTTTCTGTTGATTTTTATGCACTATGCTAACATGATAAGCATGATGAACATTACACCTGCTGTGTTTAACATTAGCATGTTAGCACTGCTATCATTACTATGTATTATATGTAAAATGGTCTAATCCAGGGGTGTCCAACATGCGGCCCGCGGGCCACAACCGACCCACCAGAGGGTCCAATCGAACCAGTGGGACGACTTTGTAAAGTGTAAAAATTCCAGAGAAGACAACTGCAAATTGTATATTCGTAAAATGATCATTTTTAAATAATATCTAGACCATGACAAGCTGTTTTGATCAGAAAGTAAAATACTAGATTGCTCACTGTTCTTTTGTCGTTTTGTGTCACGTTTTGTCTTATTTTTGTTGTTTTTTGTCTGACTTTTGTCTCACATTTTTGTGTTTGTGTTTCCTTTTTGTGTTGCTTGTGTTTTTTGTCTTACTTTTGTCATTTTGTGTTTCACTTTATTCGTTGTTTTGTGCATCGTTTTTCTCATTGGGGTTTTTTTTTGGTCTCACGTTGTTTGTCTATTTTTTGTCATTTTGTTTCTCGCTTTTGTCATTTTTTGTCTCATTTGTGTCACTGATGTAATTTTTTGTCTCGGTTTTCTCGTTTCTCCATTTTTTTGGTGCTTTGTAATTTTTTGTCTTTTTTTGGTTTGTTTGGTGTCATTTGTCAAATTTTTTTGTCATTTTTTTCCTAGTTTTTTTCATCTTGTGTCTCATTTTTGTAACATTTTGTCTTTTTTTGTTTTTTTGTCTGACTTCTCGTTTAGATCTAAATTTAGATCTAAATGTTGTGTTCCTTTGTAGACAATCTGTGATCTGGAAGTTGTAATGTAGAAATGATAAAGTGAGGAATAATATTGTTGAAATTGAATTTATTTTTCTGCAGAAACTTCAGGTTGTTCATGACGTTTTGTTAAATGGTAATTCTTTAAATTTGAACATTTTCAGAACATACTTTTTTGCACTAAAACAAAGGATACATTAGGAGTTGTGGTTATTTATAGGTTATGCTGTGGTTTTACTGATCTGGTCCACTGGAGATCAGACTGGACTGAATGTGGAACCTGGACTAAGATGAGTTTGACTCCCCTGAACTAATCACTGAATGACCCAGTTTTGAAATGTGTCCCTTTTTTGGCGACATTAGCAGTGGTTCGTGATGCCAAGGTAATGCAGAAAAGCAGGAATCCATCCGTAGATCAGACATCTCCTTTAACAGATTCATAAAAGGATTCTGAAAGATTCAGATTTGATTAGCAGATGTGGAATTGCTCTTTTTCAGTAGTTCTTCAGTAACACATCACAGATTTTAATTTATGTTACCATCAACTAGTAAAAAATACTAGAGACAACTTTCACTTTTACAATTTAATTGTTTTATTTAATTCATTGTAAAGGGGAATCCAGGATAAACACTTTTACAACAGTTTTACATGTCGTTGTACATGAATAAAACCTATGCTCCAATATTCACCACTTAACTAGAACATCAAACATGTAAGATTGTGCCACGTGGATGAAGTGAAGACTGTAAAAGACAACATTAGATCAGAATAATGGATGCCCCCTTCATTTAGTGCAAGGGGAGTGATAAAATCGACAGAGAGCAGCCGTGCCTGTCCAGTGGAGAAAGATACATATTCCATGGTCAGGGTAATTAAACTAACGCACATGACATGTTATCGTATTAAAATGAGTGCTTCAGTCGCTAAAACAGATCTTCATAGTTTACTTTTCTTAAGAAATGTAGGCTAAATACTGACAGTTTCAGAATAATATAATGCAGTTTCAATGCAGAAGCTAATCTTAGCAGAAAAAGCAAAATAACTGTGAAAGTGTCGATTGGGTCACGCGTTTATGAGGGACTATCGCTGCCTACATCATGGTAGACAGATATTAGTTAACTGGTGAAGCGATGAAATGGTTGTTATGATAACTGCAATATGAGGAAACCTGAGGGACATTTTCTCCTACTTTCATTCTCAGCAAACAGCTCAGACATAACACAGGCAGCAAACGTTATAAAACCCAGCAGGAGATGTTGTGTTGTTATTTAATTTGGAGCAATGGGGCGTTTTCGTCACACCTGCTATGTGCTCACGTGTTGTGAAGGCGCTGTCAGGTGTCGTTGCAGCAGCAGAATGAAGGATGAAGTGGAAGAAGACGGGGTTGGAGAGAGATGGATCTGTTTGACGGAACATTTTACTTTGAAGGCTGATACTGAATCAAACGGAGAGCTTCTTCATTGTCCAACACGCCCTGGATGAACTCGCCTTCCGCAACTCGTGCTGCACAGTGAAAAGAGACAGAAAAGATGGAAGTTTTGAACAATTCAGTATCAAATACAGTTATTACTGAGGCATTTTTTTCCACTTAAAAATGCCTGAGCCACTTAACACAACATTTCCAACTTTAAAGTACTCAATTGTCCCTTTAGACTATCCCTAAACAGCTGGAGTTCTGACGGTTTGCAAAAACTACCCTGACCCATGTTGTGCATCAAAGGGTTAAACATTACTTGTGTTGGACTTTTGACATCCCATTGTTTAAGTGTGTTGAGTGTGTGGAGATTTACTTGGACAGAAACACAGATGTAACCGTGTCTTTCCATACTCTTGCAATCTTAAACAGATGTTACAGATAGATACCAAAATAGGTATGTGTCCTATAAGTTTTTATTTTCCTCTTGTCTGAATTTGAGTCGATTATAAACCAGAGGCTTGATTAATGTGAGTTTTACAGGTGAGTAATGAGCCACAGGTGGCCTTAAATAAATACCTCTCACCTCGGATTATCTAGACCTGGATATCTAACCTAAAAACTTTGCCATCTGCCTCAGAACTTCGGTGTCAGATCCTTTTGTCTATCTGAAACTATGTACAGGTGGTAGTAGTTTCAGTTTCTGAGAGGCAGAGCTGTTCAGATCAGGACTTTTTCATTTATTTAGAGCACAAAGGTTATTCTGAGTCTATTCTACTTATGTAATTGTGTCACACTCTTTCATCTCACCATCGTCGCCCTTGTCGAAGAACTTCCAGAGTTTATCTGCCCTCTTCTCGGCTGTGTTTTCATCGTCAGGCAGATCAGCTAATTCATCTTTAGGAATCAGCTTGAAAATTGACTGTCAAAAAAAAAACAGAAGAAAAAGTTTGGTCAAACAGAAAAAAACGATTCACTTCTGTTGCTTCAGGTAAATGAAATTAATATGAATTCAGCAGCAATCGCTTGTGCTTTCATGACTGCTTAGAGGAGTGCAAATACTGCTCCTAAATCCTCCTTTAATCTCCACCGTTTTGTCACATCTCTGATCTGATCATCTGCCTTTTGACTGAAACAGCAACAAACTGGTGTGGTGCCATGGATTAACCAAGCGCCTCTTTTGGCCTCTCTGGCTTTGTTCTGTGATTATATGAACTCTAATCCACTAAATTGAAATGCGGTTGCTATGAATAGGCTTGCAAGGAGAGGAAAATTTTAAAGCAGCAGCAAACCAGCATGAACAGGATGTAATCAGTTTGTTGTCACTCTGTAATCCACTAGAGTTCGCATATAAACATCAGATAGCTCTTTGATAGCAGTGATCAGTTGGATTCCTGTTCTCACTGTGGAACCCCAACAGGTTGGACAAACAGTTGAAGCACTGATTTTTCTGTAAAGACACAGAACAAACTCATATTTTGAAAAAAAAGGAAATGATTTGACCATGCTGTGAACACTAAAACTACAAGCTCACATTTCACTGCAATTGCAGGGCTTAAAAACAGATTAGTGAGGGAAAAAAAGAAAAAACCTGGCAAGGCCACCAAAAGGGTGACGAACTAAGAGACCGTAAAGGATTTGGTTTTTTAAAACCCTGCTTCTCAGCGCCTCCCACTGTAACGTAGTCTTTTGTGGTTATTTTTGGGGTTCACAACAAAATAAAAAATTCAAAAATGTATTCTGTAGCTCTTTCCACTCTAAGATATCAATACATCTGGTATGTTTAAGAAGGTACAACAGGCCATTACTAGTCATTATAAACTAACATTATACAGAATCAAAAAATAAAGATGGAAAACGTTGACTACTTTTTCATACATTTCTGCTAAAATAAAAATGTACTCCTATAAGCCTAGAAAAGTTACCATATCTCCCAAATCATCCTGTATGCAGACACATCTATACAACTGTGTCATCTGCATATAGGATGACTTGGGAGATACAGTATGTAATTTTATTTTTTTCAATCTGATAGAATCCTACTATTAAATTATACTCAACTTCAGAGTTTTGTGTAAGAGTGACACATGACAGGTTTTGAGGTTACCTTTATTTTTAAAACCAACCACATTCTGATTTAATTCTCTCTATATATCCTCCTATCCTCATGCCAAAGCTCTCTACTGGCTTAGGCCTTAATTTATCCTAAACTGTTTATCAGCATCAATTAAAGTCTAATCCCGTATTTAAAAAAGAAAAAAAAGTTACCTAACAAGGGATAAGGCATGGGTACAATAGCTTAAAATGTTGCAGTTAAATTTGGTAACAGAACTGTTATCAGGGGTGAGAAAATAGAAAATTACGGTGTTGTTTTCTGACACTATGTTCACAAGTCTGGACACGTGCATTTTGAATTGTCCACAAATACTGGTTTCCTTTGATTTTTACTGCTCAATAAATATACTTGAATACCTAACAAAGATCTAAACTTTGATCCATTCATCCATTTATCCTATTATGCTAAAAAAAAATTAGGTTGAAAGAGGAAACTAAGCTCAATTTCAAACCATTTTAGGCACTTTTGTGATGCTGCCAGTGTCTGGTGTTAATTTCTATGTAGATGATACAGCTTTCTATAATTCATTTTGCTCCTGGTAATGCAGAATTTGGAACAGTCAGTACACTGATTTTACTTTCACAGTTGAGTCTTAAATAGTTTTCATGCCATCATGTGGTACCCTACTTAATTGTCTAACATTCACTTTTATGCAGATGATACTGTTGTCTACAATAGTTTGCTCCTGCCAATGTAGAGCCACTTAGTACAATGTTTCCTACTTTAAAGTACTCAATTACCCCTTTAGACAATCCCAAAGCATCTGGAATCCAGAGAGTTTGTAAAAACTACCCTGATTGGTGGCTTTCTATGGCGTTATATCACCATCGTTTTCCAACCACTCACCGAACAGATCTCCTTGACCTCTGCCTTGGTGATGTATCCATTCTTGTCCACATCGAACAGAGAGAAGGCCCATTCCAGCTTCCTGGTGGTCTTCCCTGTTGATGTCATGTGGAGGGCAATGATGTACTCCTTGAAATCCAGCGTACCATCATCGTTTGTGTCGAAGGAACGGAAGACATGTTGGGCATAAGTATTGGCATCGCTTTCTGGGAAGAACTTGCTGTAGATGGTCTGAAACTCCTCTTTTGAGATGCGGCCCGTTGGACACTGCCTCTTGAAGTTTTCGTACCACTGGACAATCTCAGTCTCTGAGAACTTGGTATTGAGCTTCAGGTCCTCCAGGATCTCCTTGGACACGGCGCCACTCTTGCTGTTACCCATTGCTGGTGGTGTTGGTGATGTTTTAGAGTTATATAAAACCCTTGGCTCTTCTAGGCCAAATATAATACAACTTAGGGAGTTCCTCTACTCTGTCACACCGGACTATTCCTGAGGTATGGCTGCAGTATCCTTCTTGATCCTGGTCCCAGCCCAAAATTCAGCCTGCAGAAGCAAATGCTGTGAAAAGAGCAGAAGCCGCTTGGTAAGCTCATTAAGCCAATCAACCATCAGTAATACCAGCAAGACGTGTCACGGACTGGGTTCATCTCAGTTAAAGCTGACATGTTTGTTTAACCACATTTACAGTGTTGGGCTGCAGACGGCTTTAGCAACTCACTACCAACTGTTTTAAATTCAGCACAGAGCCAGGGCGTGATTGGTACAAGCAACACATGAGCTCCTCTCCTGTAATTAGGTAATTACATTTTACGGTTGTGTTTTACAGAGGTCGGTGCTAAGGTACTGATGGAGCAACTTCTGGGAGCTCTTAGACGATGTTACCTAACATCAAACTAAGATCAAAAATGAGAAGAAAACAATCTGCTGGCAGTGCAGAATTGAAGCCTTGAAAGTTTGGATCATTACAGACTTATTTAGTTTCTCTTTTATAATGTTATTTTTAACATTTTGACGCACAACATGGGTCAAATGTGACCCAAATAAAATGGAAAATGGGTATCTCCTGACCCCCTCTTTGAAGGGTTAATTTGCTTTAAACTCTGGATTGGATTTGATCTGGATTTCTTTTTAATGCCAGCAAATATTTACAGGCATCCTGGTGGCTGATGGCTGCCAGACACAAAGAATGCCTGGAGAGAATCTCTCAAACATTCAGTTGGACTCAACAATGAACTGCTTGGAGATTGGTGTTCAAGAGTCGCCTCACAAAAGATGTATTTTGGCAATAACTCAAAAATTAATATGCTGATAATGACAAAATTTTCTAACAAATGTCGGAAACAATGAATTGATGACGTCAAATATCCAAAATGCCAAATATCACCTTAATTTTTTCTGCAAAATAACACTTCCCTGGTCATTATCCAACAACATAACTCAGAAACAGACAGACTGTGAACATTTGACACATTAGGTTGGATGCTGACTCGGTGATCGTGGGTTTTAACTTCGTCATTGTGCTGGTTCCATAGATCTCCTGTTCTGTCTGAAGCTTTTAGAATTTGTAGCTTCTTTGCAGCGACATACATATTTCAAGCATCAGCTACACTAAAAAATACAGCAAAAAAAAACCAACTCACCAATTTTGCATGGTTTCTAGAGTTGTGACAACTTCTAATAAAGTTATGCTCAAGTTAGGTGAAATAGTCTTTATTTACCATTCGCAATTCTCCAGTCATGTTGAAGAAAAGTTGACAAGCCACGTTCATTAAGTTGCCTCAACTTGAATTTGGTTTTAAATTAACGAACACAAAAATGAAACTTTAAATTATTCACAATATTAAGTTTATGCCAAATTACCAACATCCCTTAAAAGAATTGTCCAAATTCATAAATTCTATTTTTTGTTTTGTTGCAGTCATGGATGTAATTAGGCTTTTGGAATTGATCCCTAGAATTACTTTTTAGTTACTGCTACATCTTTGCAGATTTGTCTTCCAAACATGTGAGTATATTGAAGGTTCAGTGTTTCTGAAATTAGAAATTTTAAAATCTTCACGAGTCTGTTTGTAGTTTCAGCCAGAGTCAGCCCTGCTTTCTATGCACCAATGGACGAGCCATTTCATCCTCTATTTACCGACCGTTTACCCAGAATGAACTTTGCTATGGATTTGTAGCATCAGTGACGGCAGGGTAAAATGCGTCTTTGCATCCATTTTCAGAGTAGTCTTACAAGGTTTTGATTTTCAAGCAAATCCAAAATTACAACTTCACAGTTAACATCTACAAGCATCCACACGGCTGAAGGTCTTCAAAAGGTTCAAGTCCAGCGCAGTTTATAATGAAGGATAAATCCAGACCTTTTGCATCCCTAATGTCATTACATTAAAAGATGAATTTTTGTCATCCTTGTTACACAACAGACGAACTCACAGTACAAATTCACAGAAGAGTCTTTCCAATTGAAGCAGTTTGTAATTTGGAACATTATCAATCCATCGCTGAAAACCACAACAAATTGATCTTAAAAATTCACTAAATAGACTTAAATAACAATTAAATATGAAATACGTTTCCCTACAAAGTTCAGCACAGTTCTGTGAGCTTAAAACCACAGGATTCTGAGTGAGTTTTACTGTAAATATATACGATGAAATTTGAATTTTCGTGTAAATTCAGAAACGGGATTAAGATTATCAAGGCAGCGTCATCAGAGCTGTAAAAAGTTCCAGACTGGTGCGAACCATCACTTTCTGCACTCATTTATCCAACAAAAATAACAAAAAATGACTGTAAACAACTTTTTAATCAATTTAAAATGTTCTCCTCCTTCACAATGCCTCTACTTATTCCATATTCACATAACGTACATGTAAACCTAGTTCAAATGAATTCCCTCCCACACTAGTTTCATGGAGTTTCTCAGGTCCTTGTGATGGTGATATTTACTATAACCAGCGATGTGTGTCCTACCTGTGTGATCCGCTCAGGAGTCCAGGACAAACAGTGATGCTCAGTCTGTGAGCAGCCGAGGAAATCAGCCTCTACCTGCTGAGATAAGTCAATTAAAGTGGATCACCCTGAGGCGGAGCCACGGCAGCACCAATGTGAACCCCTGAGCTCCCTGAGCTGCTGCTGCTGCTGCTGCTGCTGCTGGCTTTTTCTTTTTTTCTGCCTCACACAGTACAAATGGGGTCACATCAGTCTCATTTATTTATAAAGTGTTTTTCACAAGCAGGACAGACGGATAGGCAAACAAAAACACCTTTAATTTGAACTCAACGAGAAGATTATCAGAGAAATTAAAGGCTGAATCATTGAATCACTGAATGGTCATAACTGCATGATCAGTTTAATGGAAATTTTTATGAATTTGCATCTTTTTTTAAAGAATATTTTAAAGAAATGGATTCTTATTGTCTCTCAGACCTCTTCTGAAATTTGGGATTTGGAAAAAAAAATCAAATATTTGATGATTACATACTTTTTTAATCAAAAGAAGTTGTTATTTTATTGTTTATTTTTGCAGGAACAGTTGGCTAGCAGGTAACTCTCAGAGCAAGAACACAATAAACAACCACAGAGCAACAAGTACACTGCAAAAAACAACACAAACTCCTCAACAAGACGACCAAAAACCTGCAATTCCATCAGTTTAAGATGATAAATAGACGTTTATTTTCTCAGATTTAAAAAAAACGATGAGATATATTTTAAAAAAGACTCCTGGAGCACCTATATATCAACTATATTTATTATTTTTGGACACACTTTCCTGAAAATCTGAACTAGATCCTTTGCTGTTGCTGCTGTCTAGTTGGTTAAGGAGAAAATCTCTAAATTACATATAAGTTTTGCTAAAGTTGACAGTGATACAAGCTACTTTTCTCCAGGATTATTGCAGATATACAGTCAGTTTTGTTTTTTTCCCATATCTTTTATTGCAGTCTGTGAGAACTACCTGTGAGGTCAGGTTTGTTCTGAATAAAAGGGGTTTCTAACATTTTGTCCTGGAGCAGCAAAAACATTAGAAACTAATAGAACATCCTCAGATGTTAGTGTCAATAAGAACTAAGGTTTAAATTCCACTAAGTTATCCCAGGTTTGGCTTTATTAACCCTCCTATTGTCCTCATTTACGGGCACCAAAAAATATTGTTTCCTTGTCTGAAAAAAATCCAAAAATTCAACAAAAAAATTCCCCACATTTCTGAAAAATTTCAAAACATTTAGGAAGAAAATTCCAATAATTCCTGAAAAGTTTCCCTAAATACTTTTATTTTAAAAAAATCCCCCAAATATGGCAAGAAAATTCCTGTAAATATTTTCAAAAAATGAGTAAAAATCTTCCAATAAATCCTAAAAATATCTAAAGTGATTCCATATATATCAGTAAAACTTCTAATATTTTCTTTAAGAACAGTCACATAAAAATCAACCAAAATTGTTTTTTTCTGGTTTGATGTCATGAAAGGATGATTTTCACACCTTTGCATGAATAAAACTGTAGATGTAGTGCGATTATTTGGTTATTTTAGTGTTTCATTTTGGACTTTTGCTGTCATGAGATAGGATCTAGTCAGCGTTATGGTGAAAATGGAGGCCTGACATGTGACTGCGGGGTAAAGGTTGGGTTAAATCTGCGGACTACAGGCATGCCCCTGCAGCTTGTGTCCTGCCTTGGCCTCCAGCTGAAAACAAGTCAGCTGACCCGACCTGGCACCGAAACGTAAAAATAATCCCGAACAAGGGAAGTGACAAAGTAAAAGCAGCGCTACCTGGGACCATGGGCCAGGTCAACACGTCCTGGGCGGGTGGCGGGCGTTGGGCGTGGGATTTAGAGGCGCTTAGCTGAGTGTTGACTTCTGATCCACCATCTGCTCCGTCGTAAACCAGTCTGCACAGAAACACCGTCCAGCCCAGAGCACCTGGACCTGAAGAAAAGCATCTGAACTCCACCGAGGCCACAACCCCAGAGTCAGACTGTTAACCACATTGACCTGAAGACTCCCTCCATCACCTCCACCAGATTACTATATGGTTTTAATAAGCTAGAAGCCATAGAGGGTACCTGTGTCATGGAGAGTAGTTAAGTAGATTTACTCAAGTACTTTTAACTCCACTGCAGTTATCTGATGACTTTTCACACACAAAACATATCAACAGGTGCAAAAAACATTTTATAGTTCCAGGATCTGACGCTTTATTGACTTTAATATTTGTGATTAAATTTGAGGTTTGGACTGTTGGTGGGACAAAATAATCATCTATCTATCTATCTATCTATCTATCTATCTATCTATCTATCTATCTATCTATCTATCTATCTATCTATCTATCTATCTATCTATCTATCTATCTATCTATCTATCCTTCATTGGAGGAATCTACCAGTCTGGTCTGAGTATTTCTACCTTTTTATCTTCCCTACTGTCACCAAAGAGCTGCTCAAAGGGAAACTTTGGATTCATTGAGTTTCTCTCTATATTATAATCTTGAAGTCTTCACTTTACTGTGTCGTGTTCTGAGATGTTGAATGTGAATTGGTGCTTTACCAAAAAACCTGAACGTTGTGTTCCGGTTTGTGTGGAGACAAATATTTTCTCATGTGGTTCAGTGTTGTTTCCTCCACTAAGGGCTTTTTATGACTAAATGAAACCATAGATGTGGCAGAAAAAGCACATTTTTACTGTCTGCTTATAGATAGATAGAAATCCATCATATCAAACACCAACACGTCGGCTTGTACCTCCTCTGGGGTGTGGAGACACAATGAAACAGAGTAAACATAGTGGCATCAGGTTCTCTCTGTGGCCTCCAGGGGCAACAAATAAAACACAGGGAATACTCAACCAAGTCCTCTCAAATGCATGAGGAACTTAGACAAACATTAGCAATAGCACTACTGATGTCATCTTCAATGGAAAAATCTGGATTGAACACACTTAAAGGACCTTTAAAAGGAAAAACTTTGAGGAATATCAACTCAAGGAGACAAAAAACAAAAACAGGTGGTGACCAGAAGAAAGGTCAATGAAAGCAGTGGAACATAGATCTGGTATCTTTGTTTAAGGCGCCATCAAAGCTAATATCTTCAATAATGTTGATTTACTACCATGTCGTGCTTCCATTAAGTGTTTTGGTCATAGGATAGTTCAAATAGCAGTGACAACAGCTGATCTGTGTTGGGTCTACGTTCATACAAACAGCCACATCCTGGTCAGTACTGCAGGTCATGAAGCCGGTGATAGGACAGGTTTAGTTACATCTTTGAAACTGTCAGTTTTGACAGTATTCTAAGTAAGTCATCAAAGTGAATGCTGACTGGGTGCAGCCAAGTGTGGGAGTAGAAAGGAAACTCCTGGATAGTTTATCCTTTATTGTTGAGTCCTGTGAGTTCAGTGAATGTGCCCGATAATAAAGTGTCATTCTCAATGATATCCATCCATCCATTATCTATACACCACTTTATCCTCATTAGGGTCATGGGGGCTGGAGTCTATCACTTGACTGAGGGTGGAGGTTCACCTGGACAATCACACTCACATTCACACCTACGGACAATTTAGAATCACCAATTAACCTCAGCATGTTTTTGGACTGTGGGAGGAAGCTGGAGAACCTGGAGAAAACCCACACATGTACAGGAGAACATGGAGACTCCATGCAGGAAGATCCCAGGAAGGCCGGGATGTGAACCGAGGATCTTCTAGCTGCAAGGCGACGGTGCTCCAATGATATCCCAGTTTTAAAAAATAATAGATAGTATATAATTACAGGGTGGGCTGTAAGTCTCCATACATAGGAAACTGTATAATGTATATTTTTTTTATGTTTCAGATACCCTAGAAGATGCGATTGATGCTATCTTTGAGGGCACCTGAAGGCCATGGTGTATCAGGTGGAGATACGAGACATAAATCATCTCCAGGAACGTTTCACCAACGCCATCACGAGCAGAACTTCTACTGTGCTAATGCAAGTTCATCAACAGTGGAAAACACGCATTAATATGTGTTTTCAAAACAATGGTAATCCTATAGAGCACATTATATAAATAAAACTGATGTATGGAAACTTATGGCCCACCCTGTAGAATCTGTTCAATATATAACATGTAAATTCAGGAGCATAAACTCATGATTCTGCATTTTTTTTCATGTATTTTGCCCTCAGTTCTGTTATTTTTTAACCACTAACTGAGCTAACTTGAGTCAACAGCAGCTGAAACACTAATGGAAGTTTCCAATGCAGATTTCCAATCATTACGTAACCTCACCACCATCGACGACAACAACCTGTATTTTATGTGCATTCTGCCGGATTAAGATGACATAAGTCCTGGCAGACGTCGTCTTCAGCCACACTTCATGCCAGATGAAGCCACGTTGGGTTTTTTTCCAGAACCTGGTCTACAGTAAGCCCTCTTGGCCAGGTGCTGATCTCTCCTCTGTATTAAATACAACAACTTAATTCCTGCGTCGACGTTCCTAACTCCAGACCCCGCCTCCCTCCTGGCACCACGGCTCCACAGGTGATTTGGATTTTACCATCTGGCCGTTGAGGCTTTGCAGAGTTCTGCCAGAGAGGCAGGAGAGGACACACAGAACTAGGGCTGCAACTAACGATTATTTTAATAATCAATTAATCGGTCGATTATTTTTTTCAATTAATCAATGAATCGGATAAAAAAACAACACATTTTTAATTTCCGCCACTTTATTCAGAAAGAGAAGTTTTGGCCTGACAGAGTAAAAAAGATGATTGTAGTGAAGCCTTCGTCTTCAACCATCGACAGAGGCCTCATATCAGTGAGCATCATGTTGAGGATGCTGTCAGTCAGGACAGATGCTTGTTGTGGTGGACATGATGTCTTTCTCATCATGAAGCCTGTCATTGTTTGCTGTTCATGAAATGAGAAAGATAGTATGAGTGTGTATTACAGCACAATTTACAACAACTCAGTAATTATCTTGTTTTATTTGCAGTATTAGGTTAAGACAAGTAAGTAGTCCAAAGAGCAAAACACAACAAGCACACACATATACACACACACACACACACACACACACACACACACACACACACACACACACACACACACACATCCATTATCTATACACCACTTAATCCTCATTAGGGTCATGGGGGGGCTGGAGTCTATCCCAGCTGACTCAGGTGAAGGCAGGGGACACCCTAGACAGGTCACCAGTCTGTCACAGGGCTACATACAGAGACAAACAATCACTCTCACATTCACACCTACGGGCAATTTAGAATGATCAATTAACCTCAGCATATTTTTGGACTGTGGAAGGAAGCCGGAGTACCCGGAGAAAACCCACGCATGCACAGGGAGAACATGCAAACTCCATGCAGAAAGATCCCGGGAAAGCCGGGACGCGAACCAGGGATCTTCTCGCTGCAAGGCGAAAGTGCTAACCACTACGCCACTGTGCAGCCCCTACACACACACACACACACACACACACACACACACACACACACACACACACACACACACACACACACACACACACACACACACACACACACACATATATACATACAAGCACCATAAAAATGCTTCATTACATAAATTGAGATGTAAGAAGTTACTTTAAGCCCTGTTTGGTCTAAATGCAGTTCATCCTGCTTCACTCCAACACAGACCAGTGTCTTCACTCAGACTTTGTGAGAAAATTAAAACTTGAGGCTTAATCTTTAAATTATTATCACCATTGTGGGCAAGTTACGTTTATTTATAAATCATATTCAAACCCTGCTTAAGCTGATTAAAGTGAAATAAAAAGTTTCTCTCACACACACACACACACACATACACACACACACACACACACACACACACACACACACACACACACACACACACGTGCCCTATGACTGTCATTAATCAGCTAACAAACACTAGCATCAGGAGAGCTAGCAGAGAGACTAACGTTACGTTTCCTCACTGTAAAACAGAACAAACGTAGGATACTGTAGTGACTTACCTGCTGTTGAGCTCCTTCATCCTCATCGGAGACTCCAACGTGTTTCTGTTTCAGGTGCTGCATCATCATCGTGGTGCTCCTGTTCCATCACGTATCACTTTTGTAAAGCTTGCATGTTACGCATGTTTTTGTTTTGTGAAGCGTGAAATGCTGCCACACTTTTGAGGACTTCGGTCAAACTGTTTTCTCCATGTCGGTCATGTTTCATTTGTTGAATTTACTTTTCCACATTCAGTCCAGTTTGATCTCCAGTGGACCTGGACCAGTTAAACCACAGCATCATAACCTATAAATAACCACAACTCCTAATGGTTCCTTGCTTGAGTGCAAAAAAGTACATTCTGAAAATGTTCACATTTAAGGAATTATCTTTTAACAAAACATCATGAACAACCTGAAATTTCTGAAGAAAAATAAATTCAGTTTCATCAACATTCAGCCTCAGTTTATCATTTCCACATTACAACTTCCAGATCACAGAGTGTCGACAAAGGAACACAACATTTAGTCGTCTGGAACTGAACCACAGAGGATTATATTTTATGAAAACTGACGAAAGTCAGACCAAAAAAAAGGCAAAAAACAAAAACCAAGACAAAATTATTACAAAAACGAGACACGGAGTGACAAAAAAAATGAACAAACGACACAAGTGAGACGAAAAAAAGCACAAAACCACAGAAAACAACAAATAAAGTGAAACAACATGACAAAAACGACAAACAATGTCAGGCTGGCTGCTGCCAGGCCTAGTTGGTGCTCTCCCCCTCTCCTCTCCATTCTCTTTCCTTTTAGGGCAGCCCAGCAGTGCAGAAGAAGCAACAGGTGTTCCCTATCTGCTACAATTAGCCAGCTCATGAACAGGTGGAGTGCAACCAATCAAGCTTCACCCAGTCTGCAATATAACCAGACGCCACCCAGCTCTCAGTGTCGGATCGTGACACAGCTCGTAATAGTTCACAGCCTGAATTGCCAGCCATTCTGTTTGTTGCTCTTTAAATCTGTTAACCACCGTTGTCCTCCTTTGTTCCAGTTCCGGACCCAGCTGTTCCTGCCGTTCTGCCGTCAACACTGGACCCTGGTTATTACCTCAGAGAAGAGGAAACACTCACCTGAGCTGACTCCCTCTTTCTGGCGTCCTTCCGCACTAACCTGTTGCTGCTTCACGCCATCCACCACCTGGCCCAAGGCACGCTGCTCCAAACCCTGGCTGCCACCACTGTGAACCAGTTCTGAGCCTTCCTAGTTTACTTCGTGAGTTTGTAGTCCAATTATAGTTATAGCTCTCGTTAAGAGCACCGTATTTTGGAGAAGACGTCTTTTGTAGTTACCTCTCGCTATCCTCGTAGAAATAGCCTCGTGTCTTGTTTTAGTATTCCTGAGATTGGCCTTTCTCGCCTATGTGTTACCTACTGCGAGTTAGAGCTATTATTTAGTCTTGTTACAGTACCTCCCGGCCCCTAGGTGCCGCCGTAAGACCCAGAGCCTTTTGCTCCCTATTTCTGTCTCCTGTTGAAGTCCTAGTTTCCGCTTGTAGTCCTAAAACCTTTGTAAATAAAATCTGTGTTGCATTCAAGACCGTCTGTTCATTTCCTGCACTTGAGCCACCCTGAACAGCGTAACATTACGATCCGGCCAAAACATGAGCTCCGCAGGAAATGCAACAGGCTCGGACGGAGCCTCCGGTATGTCGCTTCAGGAAGCGTTTACAAATATTGACGCTGTTTTAAGTCGTCACGATGAGACGCTTCGTTCGCTCTCCACCAGTAGCTCCACAATGTACAGACAACTAGCTTCCCTGACAGAGAAGCTAAACCAGATCTCTTCTCAGGTTGCTCCAGCCGCTTCGGTTCTAAACGCCGCTCCTGTCAGGGAACCCCACGCGCCCACCCCCGAGCGATATAATGGGGATTTCGGAGTTTGTCAGGCGTTCTTAACGCAAGTATCGCTCGTGTTTGAGTTACAACCACATTCATATCCGACAGATAGGTCTCGTATAGCTTACTTAATCGGGTTGTTAACCGGAGATGCTCGGGACTGGGGAACGGCGGTATGGAAACGCCAAGGACCCCTTTGTAACTCATACTCAGCGTTTGTGGAAGAAATGCCACCAGAGTTGTCTGGTTTCGGCTCTTACGCCACCTGGCTCCAGAATCCAGAGTACGCCAGAACCGATTAATTTAGAGACTGTTTCCCCTCAGTACCACGATTTAGCTCCAGTTTTTAGCAAGTCGAAGGCCATGTCACTCCCTCCTCATCGACCCTATGACTGTTCAATAGCACTTTTAGATGGAGCAACCTTGCCTTCTAGTCGGCTTTATAGCATATCGAAGCCAGAGCAAGCCGCCATGGAGAGCTACATCCGAGACTCTTTAGCAGCCGGAATAATTAGACCCTCTTCCTCTCCTGTTGGCGCTGGGTTTTTCTTTGTTGAGAAGAAAGACAGTACTCCAAGGCCCTGTATAGACTTCAGGGGATTGAACAAAATCACTAAAAGGAACTCCTATCTGCTGCCTCTTATGGACTCGGCCTTCACGCCTCTCCAGGGAGCAAAGATTTTTTCCAAGCTCAACCTTAGGAACACATATCACTTGGTTCGAATTAAGAAGGGGGACGAATGGAAGACGGCATTCAATACACCACTGGGCCATTTCGAATATTTGGTGATGCCTTTTGGGCTCACTAACGCCCCTGCCGTTTTCCAGAGTCTAATAAATGATGTCCTTCGAGATATGATTAATCGATTTGTTTTTGTGTATCTCAATGACATTTTGATTTATTCCCAGAACCTGGAGGAGCATGTCGGCCATGTACGCCGCGTGTTGGAGAGGTTACTGAGGAACTGACTCTACGTCAAGGCCGAAAAATTTGAGTTTCACGCTACAACTGTAACTTTTCTGGGATATGTTATCTCTCCTGGACAGATCCAGATGGACCCGGGGAAGCTGACAGCGGTGCAGGAGTGGCCGGTTCCCTTGACCTGTAAACAGCTCCAACATTTTTTAGGATTCGCCAACTTCTACAGGAGGTTTATAAGAGACTACAGCAAGGTAGCTGCCCCACTCACTGCATTAACCTCCTCTCTCAGATCATTTCAGTGGACTCCTGAGGCAGACCGAGCATTTCAGGAGTTGAAGCACCAGTTCACCATGGCACCAATCCTCTCTCAGCCGGATTCCTCCCTCCAATTCATTGTGGAAGTGGATGCCTCCGACATTGGAGTAGGGGCAGTTCTTTCACAACGCTCCCTGGTGGACCAGAAGCTCCATCCCTGCGCCTTTTTCTCCCGACGTCTCACTGTTGCAGAACGTAACTATGACGTTGGTAACCGGGAGCTTTTAGCGGTTAAGTTGGCATTAGAGGAGCGGCGGCACTGGCTGGAGGGGGCAGAGCAGCCATTTATTGTATGGACTGAGCACAAGAACTTAGAGTATGTTAAGTCTGCAAAAAGGCTGAATTCCCGCCAGGCTCGGTGGGCTTTGTTTTTCGGATGTTTTAACTTTTCTCTGTCCTATCGCCCCGCGTCAAGGAACATCAAGCCTGAAGCCCTTTCCCGTCAGTTCACGGTGGAGGAGGAGACAGAGGAACCTGAGCTGATTCTACCCAAGTCCTGCCTCGTGCCATCCCTAACCTGGTGGGTTGAGGCGGACATACGTCGGGCCCAGAGACAGAACCTGGACCCAGGTAATGGCCCAAGAGGGAGAATGTTCATTCCCGATTCCGTCCGCTCCTGGGTTCTCCAGTGGGGCCACGCTTCTTGGATTGCCTGTCATCCAGGAGTGAGTTGTACATTGGAAGTCCTTTGCCAAAGATTCTGGTGGCCTACAATGGAGGCTGATACCAAGGAGTTTGTTGCTGCGTGCGTCACCTGCGCACGGAATAAAACCTCCAATCAGCCCAGTCCGGGACTTCTTCAGCCCCTTCCAGTACCCAAACGGCCATGGTCCCATATAGCAGTCGACTTTGTGACCGGTCTCCCAGCCTCCCAAGGTAACACCGTAATACTTACCATTGTTGACGTTTTTCTAAAGCTGCTCACTTTGTCCCTATGCCCAAGCTTCCCACAGCTAAAGAGACTGCAGAGGCGTTGGTCCAACATGTCTTCCGCCTTCACGGAATCCCTAAGGACATCGTTTCGGACCGTGGGCCACAATACACCTCTGAGGTTTGGTGAACATTTTGCGACGCCTTGGGAGCCAAGGTTAGTCTCACCTCGGGGTTCCATCCCCAATCCAATGGACAAGCTGAACAAACTAATCAGTCCTTGGAAGTTTTTCTTCGCTGTATGGTCTCTGAGAACCCCACTTCGTGGTGCGAGAGGCTCCCCTGGATCGAGTATGCGCACAATTCGTTGTCTAGCTCATCCTCTGGACTCTCCCCCTTTCAGTGTTCCCTGGGCTATCGGCCTCCCTTGTTCCCTTCTCAGGAGCAGGAGATAAATATTCCCTCCGTCCAGTCACTCATCCAACGGATGCAAGGCACCTGGAGGCGGGCACGACAGGCCCTTGTGCGTTCTGCTCGGAGGATGGAAGTGCAGGCGAATTGTCGCCGGAGACCGGCACCCGATTATCAGCCCGGACAGAAGGTCTGGCTCCGAGCCAAGGACATCCCCCTGCGGGTCGAGTCGAAGAAGCTGGCTCCCCGTTACATCGGACCATTTGAAGTCGATCGCATGGTCAATCCTAGCTCGGTATGTCTTCACTTAACTTCCTCCATGAAGATACATCCCACCTTTCATGTGTCCCTATTAAAACCTGTTTCGGAGAGTGCACTGGCCCTCCCTGTCCGTCCCCCTCCTCCTCCCAGGGTCGTCGCTGGAGCACCGGCCTATTCAGTGAGGCGGCTGTTGGATGCTCGCGGCCGGGGCAGGGGACTTCAGTTCCTGGTTGACTGGGAGGGTTATGGTCCAGAGGAAAGAAGTTGGGTGCCCCTCTCACGAATCCTCGACGGCGCTCTGATCGCTGACTTCTTCCACCGTCATCCAGATCATCCTGTTCGGGCACCAGGAGGTGCCCGTAGAGGGGTGGGTACTGTCAGGCTGGCTGCTGCCAGGCCTAGTTGGTGCTCTCCCCCTCTCCTCTCCATTCTCTTTCCTTTTAGGGCAGCCCAGCAGTGCAGAAGAAGCAACAGGTGTTCCTTATCTGCTACAATTAGCCAGCTCATGAACAGGTGGAGTGCAACCAATCAAGCTTCACCCAGTCTGCAATATAACCAGACGCCACCCAGCTCTCAGTGTCGGATCGTGACACAGCTCGTAATAGTTCACAGCCTGAATTGCCAGCCATTCTGTTTGTTGCTCTTTAAATCTGTTAACCACCGTTTTCCTCCTTTGTTCCAGTTCCGGACCCACCTGTTCCTGCCATTCTGCCGTCAACACTGGACCCTGGTTATTACCTCAGAGAAGAGGAAACACTCACCTGAGCTGACTCCCTCTTTCTGGCGTCCTTCCGCACTAACCTGTTGCTGCTTCACGCCATCCACCACCTGGCCCAAGGCACGCTGCTCCAAACCCTGGCTGCCACCGCTGTGAACCAGTTCTGAGCATTCCTAGTTTACTTCGTGAGTTTGTAGTCTAGTTATAGCTCTCGTTAAGAGCACCGTAGTTACCTCTCGCTAGCCTCGTGTCTTGTTTTAGTATTCCGGAGATTGGCCTTTCTCGCCAATGTGTTACCTACTGCGAGTTAGAGCTATTATTTAGTCTTGTTACAGTACCTCCCGGCCCCTAGGTGCCGCCGTAAGACCAAGAGCCTTTTGCTCCCTATTTCTGTCTCCTGTTGAAGTCCTAGTTTCCGCTTGTAGTCCTAAAACCTTTGTAAATAAAATCTGTGTTGCATTCAAGACAGTCTGTTCATTTCCTGCACTTGAGCCACCCTGAACAGCGTAACAAAAAACACAAGCGAGACAAAAAGGAAACACATGACAAAAACAAGACAAAATCTTACAAGAATGAGACACAAAATAACAAAAAAATGAGACGAACGACACAAAACAGAGCAAAAAATTTGACAAAAAAAGTTGAAAAGCAGCAAAAAAATTGGACCCAAACAAGACAGAAAATGACAAAAAAAGGAGCAAAAACATAGACATAAAACACAAGCAACACAAAAATGAGACACAAAATGACAAAAGAACAATGAGCAATCTGATCAAAACAACTTGTCATGGTCTAGAAATGATTTTAAATTTATAGTTTTACTAATTTACAATCTGCAGTTAATGTCTTCTCTGGAATTTTTCCACTTTGAGGGCTGGATTGGACCCTCTGGAGGACCGCTTTTGGCCCGTGGGCCTCATGTTGGACACCCCTGGTTTAAGTTAACTCTCGTGTCATCTTGTGGGTCAAAATTGATCCGTTTTAAAGTTTGAAAATGTGGGAAAAAATATATTTAGATTTTTCGATTGTTTTTTTTTTTTTTTTTTTCTGAATGTTCTTAAAGAAAATATTACAGGTCTTAATGATATATATATGGAATCACTTTAGATATTTTTAGGGTTTTTTGGGAAGACTTACCTTTTTAAAAATATTTACATTTTTCAATTTTTCTATGTTTTAAATTTTTATTTCTTGCCAAATTTGGGGGATTTATTGATTTAAAAAAAAAAAACTTTTAAGGGAAACTTTGAAGGAATTATTGGAATTTTGTTCCTGAAGGTTTTGCAAATTTTCAGAAATTTTGGGAATTTTTTGCTGAATTTTTGGATTTGTTTTCAGACAAGGAAACAATATTTTTTGGTGCCTGTAAATGAAGACAACAGGAGGGTTAATGAGGGGGGTTATTTCAAAAACTGCTGGACAAAATTTACTTTTCTTTTTCTTTAATTTGTTCTGTATTCTTTTCCTGTTAGATTTGATCATGAGCTTCTTTTGCTTTCTGATAAACATGAAGACTGTTTCACCAACAGGAGAATTAGTGCTAAATTTAGCATTTTTATCTCTCTATCAGGTGTATTTATGAACGTATTCCCCTTTTATATGCAGTAGAGCGACAACATGAGACATAGATGGAGGTTTTTGCAGCTTTTCCATCTCATTCGCTGTGTGTTTCACCTTCCCTCCATCTATCATCCTTCCTCTTTTAGAAGGAGGATTTTCCCTCCAGGCTACAGATACTAAAGAGTCTGGATTTACTGGATTAGCGAGTTCTGTCCCCTGACTTTTCAGACGAACCTTTCCTCTCGCAATCTCACCTTTAACCCACAACCTAGTTTGGATTGAGTTCTTGGAAAGGGAATCCTTTGATTGAAGGGAGTGGGAGGGATTAGAGGGGAACAGAAGGAGCTAGAGGTGCTGAGGAGGCTTTGGCACAGAGTTGATGAAGGGAATGGAAAATCAACAGCTACCAGAGTGCAGCTGAGAAGTCATATCAAAGCTCTTTGGCTCGACCTTTGGGAATCTGCGGCTCGAAAAAGAAAGTTAAAGCTGGACACCTTAATGGGCATCATGGCTCACCGAGAGAGCAGCAAGAGGTCAGATCAACAGTGGAGATAAAGATAGAAGATTTAAGGAAACGTGAAGAGGCGGGACTGAGAAAACGAATAAAAATCATTCCTATCTCTAACGTGACAGCTTTTCTACATGTCTGTTCATGTGTGGTGATGTGTTTTCTGTTCATTTCGGGTTTTATTTCTGGCTCCAGTGTTTTAATCTCTATTAGATCATGACATCGGACTGTTTAGGCTCTAAAACGTTGTTACGTTTATCCGTCTGCAGCACTGGTGGACTGGTAGGAAACCAAGACGATCAAACTAAAGGGACATTTCCCAGAGCACACAGTAATCTGATGCATTATTGATAGAAAAACATTAAATATAGAGAACGTGAAGAAGTGAAAAACATCCAGTGTCTTCCAAACAGAGAAGTCTGATCTGCTGTTTAGGCAACTAATAACTATTAATATTCTGTTATGCAAGACTTTGATTAATACAAGATATTTGTCATTTAGCAAAAAATAAATAAAATAAAAATAATAAATTGCTGTAAAATTACAGAACAAATGTTTATTTTTCTTTTGTCAATTATTGTGTTCAATTTTAGAATATATTCACAGTTTTAAACTTGAACTGAATCTACAGTATCATGCTACACTGCAAAAATAAAAACTTGAATATAATATAATATAATATAATATAATATAATGTAATATAATATGATATAATATAACATCATATAATAATATTCTTGCATTCTTCTGTGGAATCAACAATAATGAAAAAATAACAGAAATTACAAACAAAACAACAGAAAATGAGTATGATGCTACACTGCAAAATAAAAACTTGAAAATAATAAAATAAATTATATTATATTATAATATAATATAGTATAACATAATATAATATTCTTGCATTCTTCTGTGACATCAAAATGATATAAAATTACAGAATTTACAAAAAAACAGAAAATAATCGTCTTGTAAAATTACAGAATTTTTCATCAATAAAATATAGTTTTAAACTTTAATTTTACCTGTGATCATGTTTAACATGTTTAAAAACAACAAGATTGAAATCTATTTTAAAATATATATATATAATTATGTCATCTAATCTAATTTTGGAAATACTTTTCCAGTATGAAACTTGAAATTAACAGATTTATTTATTCTCTAAAAACTGAAGATTGTAAGAAGAATTTGAAACAAAATGTAATTTTTTGATGAAAACAAATGAATAATTTTAAGGTTATTCAGTTTCATGTTTTCAGTGTTTTTGTCTGTTTTTGCAATTTATTTATATTTTTGTGTATTTAAAAATCTAGAAAAAGTCAGAAAAAATAAAAATTTGCATGAAAAAGAGTTTTTTTAAAGATAAACTTTACTGAGGACAAGTAAAGTTTTGTGTGTAGAGCTGCAGGAAGTTTGTTTGTCAGAGGAAATATTGAAAACAAGCTCAGTGTCCTGATAATCCCATTAGTGGTGGAACTTCCCCGTCTGCAGGGGATCCCTCCTCACGCTAACAGGTCAGGACTTCCTCACAGATGAGAGTAATCTATTACTTTGTAGGCCAATCTATGTCAGAGTCAGAGGTGAATGAGATTATAAGTTTCCTTCTTGGTGGAAGTGAAGTCAGTTCCTCTCGTCTGTTCATAGATGCTGCTGGGTTCAGGTGGAGTTCTGCTGGGATGGTTTCTGGTTCTCAAACCTCACCTCTGCTTTAACCCTCCTGTTGTCCTCATTTACGGTCACCAAAAAATATTGTTTCTTTGTCTGAAAAAAAAACAAAAATTCCCCAAATTTCTGAAAATTTGCAAAACCTTCAGGAAGAAAATTCCAGTAATTCCTTAAAAGTTTCCCTTAAACCTGGTGTCATCCTGCGGGTCAAAATCGACCCGTTTCAAAGTTTGAAAATGTGGAAAAATCTATATTTTCACAGTGAAACTTCTGATGTCCACATTTTCAACATTTTTGGGAAATTTTTTAACATTTTTTGACGGAAAAAACGAAATGTTAAAAATGTTTCTTAAGAACATTCACAAAAAAAATCAACCAAAATCCAGTGAATTTCACTGGATTTTGGTTGATTTTTATGTGAATGTTCTTAAAGAAAATAGAAGTTTTACTGATATATATGGAATCACTTTAGATATTTTTAGGATTTTTTTTGAAAATTTTAACTCATTTTTTGAAAATATTTACAAGAATTTTCTGGCCAAATTTGGGGGATTTTTTTAAAATAACATTTTTAAGGGAAACTTTTAAGGAATTATTGGAATTTTCTTCCTGAAGGTTTTGCTATTTTTTTCAGACAAGGAAACAATATTTTTTGGTGTCTGTAAATGAGGACAGCAGGAGTGTTAAGGTGCTGCTGTCAATGTATAAAACTGTAAATGGAATTGTCCCATCGTACCTGTTGAATCTGGTGAACCCGTACGTCCCTACTGGTGTTCTACGTTCCCAGGGAATCCAAAGGTCCGCAGAAAGACGGTTGGGGAACGGCTTTTTCTTTCCGGAACAGTCTAGCTGCTGAAATCAGGCAGGAATCTTCCACTGATGGATTTAAACTAAGCTGAAAACCTACTAGTTTACTGCCACATATGAGTCTGAAACTGTTTTACTGATGTCCTTTTTATTGTTTCAGGATGTTTGTGGATTTCTGATGTTTTATTGTTTTTATCTCTATGTACAGCACTTTATAAATACATTCCTTATTATTATTATCATTGTGATTTAAAATCCTGATATATCTTTCCTTTTTATGTCACATCTTTGGTCCCATCTTTGTAGATCAGGCTGCTGATGGAATCATGTCCTTCTGATGCTGTAGTTCCCACTTATGACCAGCAGAGATCAGTGGTTTCTTCTTTTGTAAAACCAGGACAGCGTTGGATCCTTCACTGAGGTAAAGTTAGCAACACTGCGAAGTGAAAACACTCCACTGTAGAGTCCCATAGCAGAAAAATGCAGTTCAAGAATTACAGTAAAAGTACTGATTAGACTGATCTCAGTGATGTAATCTATTAGGTGCTGCCATTGGATTATTAACAGTGTGTCGGCAGCTTGTTATTGTTGTAAATACACTAAAAATTCACAGATTTTCATTGAAACATTTGATTATTGCAGAAGTTATTGAAATGAAACCCACACTGATTTCTGTAATTAGCCACAAAGGTTTAATCTGTAGTAATGTGTTGTAATTTCAAGGTTGTTTTTTTGTCTGCAGTGCCATTTAAAAACAACAACAACAACAACAACAACAACAAAAAAAAACACTGTCAGACAAACAAATAGGAGTAAAAAGTCCAGTATTTTCCTCTGGGACGTGGTGCACAATTAAGTCCAGTTTCTCTGTAAAATGTGGATACAATAATATACGACTGTAAATGAACAGGTCAATGCATTAATGCAACGCTCAGCTGTTCTCTTTCATTTAAATTTAGATTTTTAAATTATTGATCTTATCTAGATGATAATTTTGTCTCAATTTTAAAAATTCAATTGTAATACTTGTTTAAGTGTTTCTCAAATGTTTCAGCTCAACATATGTGCAAACAGACACAAGAGAAATATATGACATGTACTATTTATAGTATTACATGAGAAATAAATAATGACTCTGATATTAGCAGATATACAGTAAGACATGTAAATTAACAGGAATATGCTGCTGTAGACTCACTGATGTCTGTTCTATAAATGTAAACATTACTATTCTCAGTTTTTGTTGTTTAAATAGTTGATCATATCTCTTTTTTAACCCTCCTGTTGTCCTCATTTACGGGCACCAAAAAATATTTTCTTGTCTGAAAAAAATTCAGCAAAAAAAAATCCCCCAAATTTCTGAAAATTTGCAAAACCTTCAGGAAGAAAATTCCAATAATTCCTTAAAAGCTTCCCTTAAAAGTTTTTTTTTTATTAATCCCCCACATTTGGCCAGAAAATTCTTGTAAATATTCTCAAAAAATTAGTAAAAATCTTCCAAAAAAAAAAAAAAAATCCTAAAAATATCTAAAGTGATTCCATATATATATCAGTAAAACTTCTAATATTTTCTTTAAGAACATTCACATAAAAATCAACCAAAATCCAGTGAAATTGGCTGGATTTTGGTTGGTTGGTTGGTTGGTTGGTTGGTTGGTTGGTTGGTTGGTTGGTTGGTTGGTTGGTTGGTTGAAAAGTGGATTTTTTCCCACATTTTCAAACTTTAAAACTGGTCAATTTGACCCACAGGATGACACAAGGGTTAAATTTGTAAATGTAGCAAAGTCTGTTTTAGAGTTTTCTTTTTGAAATGCAACAAAACCAGACATTTCTATGATTTAAAAAATGTATTTTATTGAAATGCAACCAGAGACCACTGCTTTACCACGTATCAGTCATAATCCAACACTTTGAAACATTTTAAAAACAGCATTAATAATGAAATGACTGTAACAGAACCACATCTACAGCTGCTTGTAACACTTCAGTTTGATTCTGTGTCTCTAGATCATGTTAATACTGACAAACACAGGCTTTTCACTGAAAGGAACGCTAACATCCTCCTCAGCGTTGGGTTCGGTACGTCTGGATCTTGCGGCTGAGATTCCGGGCGAGTCGCTCCACGGCGCTGCTGATGTGTCCGAGCTCCTTCCTGGACGTCAGACCCTCGATGTTCCCGCTGTACCACAGAACCCAGCCGGCCAGAGACATGACCACGAACAGAGCTCCTAAACAGGTCAGAATATGATTAATAATTCATACAAACATGACCACGAACAGAGCTCCTAAACAGGTCAGAATATGATTAATAATTCATACAAACATGACCACGAACAGAGCTCCTAAACAGGTCAGAATATGATTAAGAGTGTTCAAAATGTGACACAAACGATCCTAAAAAGACGAAAAATTTTCAAAATGTGACACAAAAAAACAGATACAATTTGTCATTTTGTGTTATAAAATAACACAAATGACCACAGAAAAACACAAAATGACTTACTGAGACACAAAATTATCATAAAAAGAGACAAAACGACCACAAACACACTGATAATGACCAAAAATGACCACAGAGACACAAACTGACAAAGAAACACAAAATGACCAAAAAATGCTTAAAAAGACACAAGAAGACTCAATGAGACACATAATTATCATATAAAGATACAAAATGATGAGAGACACACAAAATAACTACAAAAAGTTGCAAAATCACCACAGAGCGGACAGAAAATGACCAAAAAAGAAACAAATTGAGCACAAAGACGCACAAAACAACCACAAAAAGAAACAACATGACCACAAAATGACTCAGTGAGACAGAAAATTATCATATAAAGAAACAAAATGACGAGAGACACACAAAATAACTACAAAAATGCACAAAATGACCACATAACGGACTGAAAATGAAAAAAAAAGAAACAGAATGAGCAGGTCATGTGATCTGGAATTAACACACTTCCTGGAGAGGTGTTTCTGGAATGGAGAACTCAGTGGAAAGGGATTTAATTTGTTATTTTCCATATAAAATGTGATTTATTGCCAAATAGCTGTCATGATTCTCTCAGCTTAATAAAAGAACACAATCCAAACTATTTCTGAATCAGCTCATTTTATTATTGTTTAGCTCATTAGAAGGTGGTTGGTATTAAATTCAGATGGTTATTTAGTTGACATTTTAGTGATATCCAGTCATTTTTTACTAATAAGTGATTGTGTCCATAATAAATAATTATGGAATTTGTAAAGACATGATCATAATGAACATAAAACCATTAGTTTTTTTTACTTTTAATAAAAATGTATGCAGGATATATCCCATGCACTCAAAAAGTTGAAAGTCTGAAGATCATTTCTTCTTTTGACAGTTTCTGGTTTTGATAAATTTTGTCATTTTGGGTCATTTTTCAGGGTAACACACATTTAAAGCCAACTGTGGGTTTCTGATGGTTAAAATATGGAGACACATTCATTAACTGTTATAATTGTGGGCTGACACTGATTCACAGATTCTGGAATACATCTGCCTCCATCTACCATCTCCCAGTTTACTCATCGTGTCTTTTCCACACCTCCAGCTCTGATTATGAGTTACACACCAGTATTGACCAGTAAGTCTCTGCAGTCTCGTTACATACCAGTATAGACCAGTAAGTCTCCGTAGTCTCGTCCTTTAATCTCCAGATGGGCGAAGACTCCCACCAGCAGAATGGTTCCTCCCAGTAAGTCCATCAGGACAGCAAAGGCCAGCGCCAGTTTACAGTGGGACAGCCGGTCACATAGAGCCATGGTCCAGCTGGAGGACACAAAACACCGTTAATACCTGATGGAAGAGGAGCTGCAGATCCAGAAAAACACTAGAAAACTGCTGAGAGGTCAGCTGCTGTCACCCCTCTGCTGTGGTTTCTATTATCATACTAACATACTGTGATAACAGAGAGTTTCATAAAAAGAGAACTGATGTTGCATTTGTGCAGCAGTGGGTTTTCCAGGGTTAAGATCAAACTGTTTGGTGAATTTAGTGCATCAGAGGCCAAACAGTCTGTAGAAATAATCCAGATAATTTAAACATTTTGAAGTTATTTCAAAGACAAATTAATCTGAAATGATCTTTCTGTGCTCTAGACAAAGTAAAATGCCTTTCTGTCTGTTCTCAGTCCACATAAACATGATTATTAATAGTCTGTGCTGATGGATGGAGATCTCTCAGTTTAATTAGCTTTATTAATGATGCATATTTAGTTTATTTGGAGTTCAGACTTCATCGTGACTAAACTGCACCTCCTGGACAGTCTGATTTAATTTCTCAGCGACTAATCTACCAGTTTTCCACTGTATGGAGATGATCTGGAGTCTCTGCAGGATCTGTTTTAGGAGGAGCTTCGTGTTGGATTTCACTAAATAAGAACAAGTTTAACCTCAAACCTTAACTTTATTCCATCCATAACTTCACTTACTTGTTATTTTCGTCCCTTCGGGGACATAAAACTCCTCATGGACGTTTTTTTCCCGGATATTTACGTCTTTCTCTATTTCCGCCTTCACCTTCCAGCTCACCGTTTACCTGAGCCCCGCCCCCTCACGTGACCTCACAGCTCCCCTTCTTAAAACTTACTCATCTAGTTCTGATCATATACAGTCTATGGTTATGACAGAGTCAGGGATAATTTCATTAGTTTTTTTCAGGTTGCACAGCTGATTTTAGTGCTGATTAATTTCCACATCCTGAAGAAGAGATTGGCAGTGATTTATAGATAAACTGATGATCTATTAGTCAGATTTACACTACTTTTACTTACTGACATGCCCACCTGTTAATGTACAAAACAACAATTAATTAATAATAAATAATGAATACATAACTTTTTCACATTTATACATTTGACGTCTTTCATAAATTCTAAGACATTTCATAAAAACTAAAATATTGCAATATAACAGTATAACCACGTTGTTCTCCTCTGTTTCAAATGCATTCATTTATCCACTTATTCTACTTTATTGTGTGTCCTGGTCTCGACTCCAGCAACCCTTCACAGGATGAAATGTGAATAGAAAATATTTGGATTTTATTTTATTCAAGTTGTTCTTTCTTTTAAAAAGACAAACAAGGACAGGAAGGACACTGAACCTAATATTTTCTACTAATTTCTTCGGGACTATATTTTTATTGTGATATATGAATTATTTTTAAAAATGCATTTAATTCCATTTTTGATGCTGACATGAGCACCTTTGTTTGCACACATTGCTAATTATTCTTTAGGCAAATAGAACTAATTGCACTTTAAATTATTTTCTTTTGGACTTTGGAGATTGTATTCTAACTGTCTATTACTGTTTAATTTAATTTAAGGGATTTTGATATCTTTCATGAACTCTTTAATGTAAATTTCATAAAAGCAAAAGCAGCAGAATTTACTATTATTACCACGATTTAGAAAATATTTCAGTCGTCACTTTTGAATTGCATTTATTTGTTTGTTCAATTTTATTAACTTTTTTGTCGTTTCTTTTTACGAGACAAACTAGAGCGGAGTAGCGACTAAAACTAAATATATTCCAACCACCTTCCTTTGGGCTGAAGATGTTTTATTCTGAATTCTGGAAGAAGCCAGAAGCGCTTCTGCGCATGTGCGAGCGGCCACGCCAGTACACCTGTAGACGCCACTTATAATCAAGGGATTGCTGGATACAGTGAGCTGCAGAGGAGCAGCTGTGGCTCGTTTCAGGCCGTATTACTGAAGTATAACTGCACACAACAACAGCAGCCGGATAACAGCAGCTTTATCCGGTTATTACCAGCAGACAGCCCCAACCATGAACCCTGCAGCCGGCAGAGACGACTCAAACCCGGCAGGTAACCGCAGCACGACGCGGCGCATCCTCCGAGAGCTGCAGCTCGAACCACTCAGGGCTTTTAAATAAGTTTAAACATCCTGTCCGCAGCTTTTACAGACTAATGTGTTTGTTCAGAGTGTCTTTAAAAAGCTGGAGAAACTCGCTGTGTTTTGGTTTTCAACATAAGGAAATGAGTCCGTAATGATCAGCGACACACTTCGTTTTAAGACACTAATACCTCATCTAGTTTTCTAAACTGCCGCCTTTATGAACAATGTCTATTTTATTTATTTACTTTTTAATTTTTTTTAAATACAAGTCTATGTACACAGGAAGTATGCTCAAGTGAACAAACTAGTGGGTAATTAAATCGTACCAGGCTACAGCTTTGTTATTATAAAGCTAAATATGATTAATATAAGTCATGATAAATACTGAGTTAATGCAGCATTTATCATTACTTATATTCATCATATTTCACCTCAGAGTCAGAGTAAAGCAAACCTGTTATTTATGCCTAAGATGAACTATATTCTCAATTTTTTTGCGTTGTTCTAACTTTAGCTGCTATATAAATGTTAGCATAAATGACACATTTATTTTTTCCTTTATAACAATTTGATTATTGCGAATTACATAACAGTTGAGGAGCCTAGGGAGAAGTTACCATTTTACTTAGTTTGATTTTAATTAATGTTTAAAAATAATCTGGACTCAGCAGGCCTAGTTAGCCTACAGTAGCATACAATTTAAGCTGGCTAGCGAGAGATACTGCAAGCTAGTGTAGCATTTAGCCAGCTAGTTAGCCATTTATGTAGATTATAATACATTTTCTACTGCTTGTTTTGTTACACCTTCAAGAGCAATGTCTATATTCTTTTGTTTTTTTGCATTTAAGCATGATATGTACAAAGGAAGTATGCTTAAGTGAACAAACTAGTGGGTAATTAAATCGTACCAGGCTACAGCTTTGTTATTATACAGTTAAATATGATGAATATAAGTCATGATAAATGACTTAAATGAGTTAACTCAGCATTTACCATGACTTACATTCATCATATTTAACCTCAGTTTGAGTAGAACAAACGTGTTACTGATGCATAAGATGAATTATATTCTCAATTTTTTACGTAGTTCTAACTTTAGCTGCTATATAAATGTTAGCATAAATGTTAGCAAACACTTTTTTCTTTCCTTTTGACCAATTTGATTATTGCCGATTGCATGACAACTGGGGGGACTAGGGAATAGTTATCATTTTTACTTGATTTGATTATAACTGATATTCAAATTCACAACTTGAAAATACTGTGGAATCAGCAGGTTAGTTAGCCTACTGTAGCTAACAGTTTGATCTAGCTAGCGAGAGCTAATGCAAGTTAGTGTAGCATTTAGCCAGGTAGTTAGCCTTTTATATAGATTATTGTGCAAGTTTTACTGCTTGCTAGCTATTGTGTTACTGTATTAAATGATAGTGGACAAATCAGATTTTCTGTTATGACAGATTTTACTTATTTTTATTTATTTCTTTATTTGATTGGGACAGTGCACATTAATGAACGTCTATTTAGACAACAATAGACGTAAATATGCCAGATTATAGCAACAATGCTAATTTGCATCTGCAATCCCTAGGCAGGCACAATACAAAGACAATAAATCACAATAAAAAAGCACATTACAAAAAATACACAAAGAAGTTAAAGGCAGTGGTCACCAGACTGGTTGACTTTCAGCTGTTTAAGGTGAGTTTTGAAGGTTGCTCCCTTATGGAGACTGGAAGACTGTCACAGATCTTACTTGTCTTCACAGAAAGAGCATTTTGTCCGAAGGTTGTTTTTTTCCTCACATTTACTCATGGTCTGTTTTGTTTATTTAGTCTATCTAATGTAAGCTCTAATCCAACGTAAACAGTAGATGACTATTCTCATATCTGTAACATCTCAGATGCTGATCAAGCAAAAATACCAAACATTCTGTCACGTTGCTTTATCAAATGTGAGGTTTTGCTTTTCATGTGCATCATGATAACTGCGATGTCTTTGGTCCCAGGACAAAACAAGAAGTCTGAAAGCAGAGTTTCACACCCAGTTCCTTGTTTGATGATCAGCTTAATAAGCAGATAATGTTTTTAACAGGAGACAAACATTTGTTGTGTGAAATTCCACCATTTGAAAATGTTCCGAAAACCCCAGATATAACCAGCAGCTTAAACTGACCTTTGTAACGTGCGGAGTCTTCCACTAATTTTCTTTTCCATGTGATAGACAACTACATGCCGCAGTCTTCATCAGCAGCAGCATCATCGTCATCCTCAGCAGGAGGAGGTTTGTATCTGGATGCCTATGCCGTGTCTTTTCCCCTGGAGGAGAACGTGGAGCGACCGCCTGCCTACCACCTGAACCAGGGCCAGCAGATGATGGACGGTACGTCACGTCTGCTACACACAACTGGATTTATTGTCTGATAGCTGATATATATATATATATATATATATATATATATATATATATATATATATATATATATATATATATAAAAATAAATAATTTATTTATTAATATATACATAAATATATGTATATGTTCATTTTTCTGTCTTACAGGGTTAAATTCTATCTACTATCCTAAGTCCAAAGCAGCTGTTCTTCTGTAATTTTAGTCTTTTTTTTTTAACTGATTTCTTCTCCTCCACATCTTTAAACTGGTTCCTCCTCTGATTTTCTTCTCCTGCAGAGCCGGTGGTTCAGGAGCTGCCCTACTCTCAGTACAGTCCCTTCATCCTGGTGTCCAACCTGCGGGCTCACCTGTACGTCTCCCTGGAGAAGAACGCCTGGCTGCAGAAACGCATCGAGGAGCTGGAGGAGGAACGCAACTTCCTGCGCTGTCAGCTGGACCGCTTCATCGTCAGCATGAGGAGTCCGGAGGGTGAGGTGTCTGAAAGCAGCTTCTGGGCCTCGTTTTAACCCACTGTGGGCTCATTTCCACTGCAGTATAAAGTCCTGTAGCTCTACGGAACCAGAAGAACCACAACTAGAAGTAGAGAGAACTCAGAAATATGACACAGTTACAATGAGATAAATAATTAAAAAACAAAAAAAATGAAGTGGAAGTTCTTTGATTGTCGAAGAAACACGGTGCCTCTGATGGGATAGATATTTTACTACTTATATTTGAATTTGTTTCCACTAGGCATGGCCGATATCAGCTTTTTTGCCGATAACCAATATGCCGATATTGTCCAATTCTCAATTTCTGATTACAATATCAACCGATACCAATATCTGTGGGCTATTTAACTAATTTTAGGTAACATCACATATCTCCTGTGGTGGAATTAACACATCATACCTTATTTTATTGGCTGCATTCTCAGATGTAAACATTGTCTGTGCAAAATAAGAAAACTACTTCAACTTAAGTTGTGGAAAAAATACCATATTTATGCTTTTTTTTTTTAAAATCTTCTCAAACAACAGTTCACACTCTCCCTCCCTTTCTGAGTCGATAAATGCTGGTGAAATCCAGGCATTATTTTATGCTTTTCATGATAGGCAAAAAAACGAGAACGATATTGACAGAGATTACATTTTTATGCCGATATCAGGCCGATAATAGTTTCCACACTTGTCTCCAATATGCTTTGTGTTCTGAATTATTGTCAGTTATCTTTTTATTTGCTGTTGACTCAGTAAGTGTCACAGTTTAGTGCAGAATTTTAATTTTTTTACAGAATCTTGTTTCTGCAAACTGTTTATTTCTGGTGAATTTTTAGAAATGTAGACTGAAGTGATTTTTTATGAATTTAAAACTTAGATTTGGTTTAACCCTCGTGTCGTCCTGCAGGTCAAAATTGATCTGTTTTAAAGTTTGAAAAAAAAATATTTTCACAGTGAAACTTCTGTTGTCCAAATTTTCAACATTTTTGGGAAATCTTTGAACATTTTTTGGTGGAAAAGAAGAAATGCTAAAAAGGTTTCCAAAATATTAGAAGTTTTACTGATATACATGGAATCACTTTAGACATTTTTAGGATTTTTTTTGGAAGATTTTTACTCATTTTTTGAAAATATTTACAAGAATTTTCTTGGCAAATTTGGGGTATTTTTTAAAAATAAAACTTTTAAGGAATTATTGGAATTTTCTTCCTGAAGGTTTTGCAAATTTTCAGAAATTTGTGGAATTTTTTTGCTGAATTTTTGGATTTCTTTCAGACAAAGAAAAAATTTTTTTGCCGTCCGAAAATGAGGCAACAGGAGGGTTAAGTCACAGATGAGCAGTTCAAGGACCGTGACAGAGTTGGAAACCTGCTGACTCATTCTGTTTTTACAGTTTTTTTAGTCAGGAAGTCTTTCTAATCTGCCGGCTGGTTTTAATGGACCTGATGTCGTTTCTCCATTTCTTCTTGTTCTTTTTTGCAGCTGACATGAATCCTAACTCTGGTAGTTTTTCTTCTCACAGCGACGGAGTGGTGTGGAGACGCCCAGCATGCTGTGAAGGTCCAGCCGGCCAGCTCTCCCTCCCCTCCCTCCCCCATGACCACCAGGTCTGGAATGACCCTCAAACGCCTCCAGGGACCAGGACCAGGGCCTCGGACCCGCCGCAGCGCCCCTATCCCTGGTGAGGATTGATGCACTACTGAGGGAGTTTTACTTCTCTGTCTCACAGTGGAATGAAGGAGGTTTTCTTGTTTTTTTTCTCGGCTGTAGTGAAGGAGGAGTATCATCTGGAGGAGGAGAAATACTTCACTGACGATGAGTACGTGGAGGAGGAGGAAGAGGAAGAGGAAGACGAGGACTCTTCGGCAGAGAAGGGGTCAAAGAAGAAGGGCAGAGGCCGAGCCAACGGAGAGCCAAGGATGAAGATGAGGAGGATCTTCAGGATAACCCACAGCAGGGAGAGACAAAGAGGTGAGATCAGCTAACACAACAACACAGGATGCAGAAAACATACAGAAGAGAGGGGGACTTTTTCAATGTTTCTTGGAATCAACAGATCCCATTAAAGAAAGTAAAACCAGCAGTAAATGCATCCTGTTACCCTCTGAAGACCAAAACCCACCAGTAGTTTTGAAAGAGTGTTTTCCTCTCAAAAATTACCATCAGACAAAAATAATAAGAGAAAAATCCTCAGATTTTGAACTTAAGATAAGGTCTACTTTATTCATCCCAGAGGAAATAATTTTGCCAGAATTCAATTCAATTCAAAGAACTTTATTTTTCCGTTCACTTCATTTGTGCCAGAGCATCTGTGTGTCTACTGTACATACAATTCATGTACCCAACAACACAACAATAAACACAAGATGGGAACATTTAAGATTAAAACAATATTGTTTCTTTACAAAGGTGGAAAGTGCCAAATATGTAAATAATTCAGTACAATAAACAAACAAAAATGAGTGGAATATGCACAATTACACAGGAAATTAAAAGTAAATAAAATAGTAAAATAGAAATAACAAAGAATGCAAAGTGTCTCGAAGTGCTTGTGTGAAGTGTTTTAACCCTCCTGTTGTCCTGCAGGTCAAAATTGACCCATTTTAAAGTTTGAAAATGTGGGGAAAAAAAAGTGAAGTGAAAAAGAAGTGAAACTTCTGATGTCCACATTTTCAACATTTTTGGGAAATCTTTGAACATTTTTTGGTGGAAAAAAAGAAATGTTAGAAATGTTTCTTAAGAACATTCACAAAAAATCAACCAAAATCCAGCGAATTTCACTGGATTTTGGTTGATTTTTATGTGAATGTTCTTATAGAAAATATTAGACGTTTTACTGATATATATGGAGTCACTTTAGATATTTTTAGGATTTTTTTGGAAGATTTTTAGTCATTTTTTCAAAATATTTACAAGAATTTTCTGGGCAAATTTGGGGGATTTTTTAAAAAAAGTAAAACTTTTAAGGGAGACTTTTAGGAAATTATTGGAATATTTTTCCTGAAGGTTTTGCAAATTTTCAGAAATTTGGGAAATTTTTTTGCAGAATTTTTGGATTTTTTTCAGACAAAGAAACAAATTTTTTTTTTTGAAAGAAAATCAGATTTTTCTAATTGTTTCTGACATTATGGCTGCACTGAATACCTTTTAATAAGATAGCTGGATTCTCTCTACTTCTAGACGTGGTTGTTCTGTTTCCATGGAGCTGCAGGATTTCAGATTGTAGTGAAAAATGAGCGCACAGTGAGGAAACATGTGAGGTCCACAGGGTTAACTAGTGTTTAGATTATTCCTTTGTGCCACAAATCTATTTATTGTCCAAAAACAACTAAAACAGACCCACTGGTTGACTAAAGACCTGCTCTGTACAGCAGTCAGTCCTCACTGAGAGTATTTTTTCTGTTTTCTGCTCCGTCCCCAGTTAAAGACCCAGACGGGGTTTTGATTCGGTATAAGAAGATCCTGTCCACCTACCAGCGGGTGAGGAGCATGTCCAGAGCCTTCCAGATCCATGGAGTCGACCGCAACACCATGGCCTCCACCTCCCCGATCGCCGAGCTGCTGCTGGTGGCTCCGGAGAAGGTCAGAATTTAGAGTTCCTGGTCTGCACTTAGTGTGCGCTGAAACAAGGAATGAATTCAGTTCAAAATGTGTCATATTCATAGTGAAAACAACACATAATTTCCCTGGAAAGTTTGGTTTGGGAACTCATTTAAACTCTTTAGAAAATGACAACACTTATCAGTCAAACAGAAAGAATAATAAGACTTTCAACTTTCTGACGGTCCTTGAACTCATCATCTTCCATCAGAAAACTCAACAAAATCTGAGCTCAAGCTTGATTTTGATGAGTTATGATATTTCACTAAAATTCCCCCAAAATACTGCTAAATGTAAACCATTTGCTCGACGCAGATCATTTAAAAAACAAAAAATTCAGTTCTCCCTGCTGCAGCTGTGGAGCCACGACTGACTCAGCTGAGACCGACTGTCACGCAACAAAAATTCACTGAATTTTTCAGTTTACTCAAAGCAGATAGGAGACGAATCTGGAAGCAAACTAGAAATGTAAAAATATAGTAAAATAGTTTGTAGAGTCGCTTTTTTTTCAATATGGCTAACACCGGTAGGCAATTCAAAAATGTTCTAAATGTTAATTTCAGTTTTGTATTCATCCATCCATCCGTCCATCCATCCATCATCCATCCATCCATCATCCGTCCATCCATCCATCATCTGTCCATCCGTTCATCCATCCATCATCCGTCCATCCATCCATCATCTGTCCATCCGTCTGTCCATCCATCTGTCCATCCATCCATCCATCCATCCGTCCATCATCCATCCATCCATCCATCATCCATCCGTCCGTCCATCCATCCGTCCGTCCATCCGTCCGTCCATCCATCCATCCATCCATCATCCATCATCCATCCATCATCCATCCATCATCCATCCATTGTCTGCCTGGTGGATCCCGAGGCGTTCCCAGGCCAGATGAGATATATAATCCCTCCAAAGGGTTCTGGATCTACCCGGGGTCTCCTCCCAGGAGGATGTGTTCAGAAAACCTCCAAAGGAAGTCTCCCTGGAGGATCTGAATCAGATGTCCAAACCACCTCAGCTGGTTCCTTTAGAGGTGAAGGATCAGCAGCTCTACTCTGTGCTCCCTCTGGATGTCTGAGCTTCTCCCCCTATCTGTAAGGCTGAGTCCAGACACCCTACAGAGGAAGACTATTTCAGATGCTTGTATCCATGATCTCATTCTTTGGGTCACTACCCAGAGCTCATGACCATAGGTGAGGGTTGGAACGTAGATGGACGGTAAATCGAGAGTTTAAATTGAGAGTTGACGCTGCACCAATCCTCCTGTCCATCTCTAGCTCCAATTTCCCATCACTAGTGAACAAGATCCTGAGATACTGGAACTCTTTTGCTTGTGGAAGCAACTCCCCTCCAACCCAGACGAAACAATCCACTGCTTTCCATCAGAGAACCATGGCCTCGGACTTGGAGCTGCTGAAGGTCTGATGAAGCCAACAGAACCACATCATCTGCAAAAAGCAGAGATCCTGAGGTCCTCAAACCAGACACCCTCCTTACCCCATCTGAGTCTTGACATCCTGTCCATGAAGACCACAAACAGAATTGGAGACGAGGGACAGCCCTGGAGGAGTCCAACACCCACTGGAGATGTGTCTGACTTTGAGTTTTGTTTCCATTTTTGTAAATTAAACAAATTGATCTTATATTGTTTCTTGTTTTTATGATCTATGGCGTTACCACTGCATGCTCCATTGTGTCGTTATCAGACTGAGCTTTAAAAAGAGTCTAGAAAGTCCAGATTTCTGCTTCTATGAACGGTTCTGATGTTCCTGCAGGTGACAGAAGTCGGGGAGTTCGAGGCATCGAAGGAGAAGCTCCTGGATTATGCCCGGCGGTGCTACAAGACGATGGACGAGGCGACGCACTCCAAAGTCCAGACCATGAAGAAAACTCACAAGTTGCTGCCGATCTCTTACAGGTTCAGAAACTGAGCAGCAGAGCAGGAAGAAGAAGGAAATGTTTGGTTAAATCAGAGTTTTCTACACCACACACTGACTTTTACAGCTCGTTAGATGTGAGACTGAGAAGATTAAATGTCTGTTTGAGAAGAGTTTCTCCAATGAGCAGCTTGATTTCTATAAATACTTTTCTTTTTGCTTCATGTGCAGCCAGTAGAGGTGAAATTATTTTTTTTTTGATCAGATTTTGGTTTTCAGCGTAGAGACTGAAGTAACTTCTGTTTTGTGTTTCTGTTTTTTCGACTAAAGCTCGATGAACTGTGAAATCTTTGGACGTGATTTTTTTTTCTTCAGATCAGGTATCAAAACAGTCAGATAGAGTTTGACTTAATGTGTCTTTAATTTGTGAAAGATTGTTTTGCTTTGTCAGTTAAACTAATTTCTTTCATTTTTTTCTCTATTAGATGAGAAAGTAATGTGTGTTTTCTTCATTTTTTGAGTTACAGAAATATAAGTGAACATTTACATTTGTTATCAATTATTCAACAAAGCAAGTTTATTTATTTATGTATTTCATGCCTTAATTATGAAAGTATTTAAGTTTCAAAGTATTGATGTTGCTGAAATGTTTGGAATTATGACTGAAAACAGAAGATGTAAAACATCATGTCATGCAAAAAAATAAATGTTGTTACAGATATTATTGTTAGTTTTTCTTCAGAGTCAGTCCATCTTCTTGAGAAGTTCAAATTAGAGAGTGAATTCAACCTTGGGGATCCTGAATTCAAAGGAAAATATATTAAAAAATAATATCAGACTTTCTCCTCGCTTGACCAGGATTTCAGCAAAATTGTACTTTTCAGAAGGATTTAGACTTTTTTTTAAAGTAAAAACATCCTAATTATACACGTGGAAGTCATCATTTATGAGCAGAAGCAAACAGACTGCTGAAAATATCTGATTTATAATTTTAACAATATTAAAGTGAAGCAGAGTTAATATCACGCACTTTACTGCAGCCTGCAGCGCCCTCCAGTGGGAGAAAATAGTAATGCAGCATAAACAAGCTGCTCTTACATTAATTGTCTAAATTGTTTCTGAAATTACAAATTGAGACTTAAGAAAGCTTCATTAATGCTCTTAACATCTAAATTCAATATCAAGTAGCAACAGCTCACCTTTATGAAGTCATGTCTCAGCACATTTTGTTCCTGTCACTTTTTACTCCCTCATTTTTCCTGCATCTCTGTAGAAACAGAACAACCACAGTCGTAGAGAGAACATGTAGAATGACTCAGTTACTCTGCTATAAATCATCAATAAATAAAAGTTGAGTTTGTTTAATTACTGACTTTGCAAAAATGGAAAAACCTGCAATCATTTTTTCCCACAGGTGCTGCCAACGCTAGAAAATAGTGATTTAACACAAAAGATATCTTGCTGCTTACTTTTTAAAACTGCATTTCCATCCTTCTCTCCTCTCTGTGTGAACAACACAGTTGGCTGAAGTATTACAGAATTTTCTTCCTTTTTTTGAGCAAATGTTTGATTTTGGCAAATATTTAAATGAGACATGAAGGACAAAATAATTTAAATGAAATATTAACATTTTAAGCTCAGATTTGGTTATTTTTCCAGATGGAATCACACATGAGGAGTTTAAGGACCACCAGAAGTGGAAAATGTGACAATTTGTTTTTAAAAAAAAAAAAAAAAATAGAGAATTAAAGAAACGACATCACACCAAAGAACCAGGCAGCTAAAAGTCAAATAAAACCAGAGAGAAGATCTAAAATAAACAGGACAGAATACAGAATAAAACACTAAAACTAAACAAAGCTAAAAGTAAACCTCACATAAAAGCAAGTCTGTAAAAGTGGGTTTTCAGAAGTGATTTAAAAGAAGTTAGTGACTCTGCAGGTTGATCCAGAGTGGAGGTCTAATACTTAAACATATGACAATTTAAATAAGTTTACATGTAGATTAAAATGTTACAGCATCATAAAATCACAACATCATGATCATACATGGGAAACATAAACACCTGAATGTCTCTGAGGACAATAACAGAAACAACAAACCAACCACGCGTTATGATTGTAGCCATTTAAATGCATTTTAATCAATCTGATTGATGATTCACAAAAAACAGGTCAAGCTTTAGGAAGAGAAACCAGAAAATGCGACTAAAACACCCCAACATCATGGAAACAAGAATTAGATTACCATGAACATTTCTGTGACTGATCACATTTAAAATCTGTTTTAATTTGAGTTTTTATAGGTCGTGCATGTGTTAAAAGGCCCATATGTTAAACTACATGTACAGAATGCATTGTGAAACTCCAGGAAACCTCGTATAAATATGTTTGAAATAAGGAAATTTCAGGTAGATCAGCTCTGACACACCTGAATTATGACTAGCTGAGGCTTTTCAGCTCTAAAAATGATAAATCTTGATACTACACCGTACAGTTTCCAGCAGCTGGAGGCTTTTATAGCAGCAGGTTGATGTCTTTGGGTTTTTAAATTCAACTGTTCATCAGTCAAAAGTAAAATCTTCATATTTTTGGGGGCATGTTCTGTAAATATTGTTGAAATAAGACTTGGTTAATTTAAACTTGAAAATGTTTGTTTGTATGGACACTATGTAGATGTGTGGGTTGGTGCTTAAACCTGTGATTTTGATGATTTCAGCCTCTAAACATGCTGGGTGATAAATGAAAACTGTGAAGGTTTTAACTCTGAGCAGCACGGAGAGCTGGAGCTGCAGCGACTACAGAGGTACGAAGCCTTTAAAGCCGGATCAATAACTGACTGTTCACTGACAGGTCGGCAATAAATGGTGAGGTTTATTAATCATAATAGAGGTCAGATGCTGCAGGGTCGACACAAAACACTCAATTATGACTCTTATCCTCTTAAATCACCAGATTCTTTCCCCATGTGGGAGTGATGACATGAGAGGACATGAAAAAAAACAGAACATCTCAGTGATTTCAGTGTAAGTGACAGTCAATATGATGAAAAATTCAATAAAATAAAAAAGAAATTGAAATTAAACATAAAAATAATCAATAATTATCACATTAAAAAACAAAATGCGACCAGCAGTAATGTAGAAAAAGTGAAAAAATTAACGTACAAAGATTTTTTAAAATACCTAAACAAAATCTTTTTTATGTTTGTTTTCATAATTTTTAATAATGATGAAAACCATGAGGATTATAATTTAAATCACTTAAATCATATATATATAGACACATACAAATCATTTCTGTTTAAAATGTTTTAATAATTGTAAAAAAAAGAAAAGAAGAACAGTTTAAACAAAAACAATAAAAAACAATAAAGAAAACTAACAAAATTACATTCACCTTGTACATTTAGACCTTAATTAAATGTTTTATGACAAGAAAACACGAATTAAAATATACATAAATTATTTATTTGTATTTACAAAAATAGAATCATTTATAATTTATAAATAAATAAATTAGATGTATAATTTATTTATTTACAAACTATATATATATAATTTATATTATAACAAATACATATTTTGTATATTATTATAAACACATATTATTAATATATGTACATATATATATATATATATATATATATATATAATACAAAATGGTTTTGTGGATTAAACAAATAATCAAATAATGACTCGAATAATAAATCCATTCCTGCTAAGCTAAGGCAGTAGTGGACTGCTTTTCCCACAACCCCCTGCGGCCAACGGGAAGGGCGGGGGTGGGAGTACAGTGAAAACTCAGTTTACCCTTTGACCTTTCCGAGACCTCCAATCAGAGCGGGACTCACGCTGGAAGTAGTAAAACCAGACCGTCATGACGGACAGCCGCTTTACACGAATAAGAGTGCGGGAGCGGCCTGAGCGGGCCAATCAGAAGCGAGGTGGGCGGCGCTCCTGTCCAACGGGGCATCGGAGGAGGAGGTGTTCCTGGTAGCCATCTTGGATGTGCGGAGTGATTGTTTAGCGAGAAGAATTGACATTTTTTTTTTTACAAAATAAGCCTTCATAGTGAGTCGCTGAAGATCTGACGGAGAGCGGCGACAGAGGAAAGCGATCGTAACTCGGCAAAATCCAGGTAAGTTGGCCTCGGAGCAAAAGGTGATGCATTATTTGTGTGTCTTCCCCCTTTTCTGTCTCCTCTCTCCCACATCAAACAGCGCAGCCGGTGGAAGCTGCAGCTCCAACACTGACAGCAACTTCTTGTCCGGCTTTGTGCTCCCAAAACGGAGGAAAAGCTCAACTTCTAGGGTAGAGCCGCGGTGTGTGAGCTCGGAGTTGGCGGTGGAGTGTGTGTGTTCGGATGTTGGTGCTGGAGTGTGTGTGTGTGTGTGTGTGTGTGTGTGTGTGTGTGTGTGTGTGTGTGTGTGTGTGTGTGTGTGTGTGTGTGTGTGTGTGTGTGTGTGTGTGTGTGTGTGCGTGCGTGCGTGCGTGCGTGCGTGTGCGTGTGTGTGCGTGTGTGTGCTCGGATGTTGGTGGAGTGTGTGTTGGTGCCCACTGTTGGCACTCGTGATGCCCGCATTGTTGATCAACATCCCGGGATAACAAACTCTTCCCCCCTGGTGAGGAAACACCGTTTGGTTGTTTGGTTAACTTTGTCCAAATATGTCATGTTTTCATGTTTGGCTGTAAAATAGTCCAGAAACAGGCAGTAAAAGGAGCAAAGTCAGCTGGTCGGTGTGAATGTGTGTTAGCGGGACAAGAGGGGGTCTGTGTCCAGATGTGTGCACCTGTCTAGATTGATAAATAGATAGATAGATGCTTTAATTATCCCAAGGGAAATTCAAAGTATTGTTGGTCAACTTTAACTCATTTAGAGCAACTTTAACTATTATGAAACAACTTTAACTAATGTACAGCAAGTTTAACTCCTTTAGAGCATGCATAGATGGATGGATGGATGGATAGATATTTTATTAAACCCAAGTGAAATTCAAGTGTTCAGCAGCTTATTGTCACTGCATTTCTGCAACAAAACTTTATTAGGACTATATATATATATATATATATATATATATATATATATATATATATATATATATATATATATATATATATATATGTATATGTATGTATATATATATAAATGCTCAAAGTGGTGGCCATTGGCTTCCAGAGATTTCTGTTCTGTTGTAGACGTCGCTTGTTGATGCTACATTCATGAGGGTAATGCCATCTGTTGGAAAAACATCGTAGAACAGGACACAATGTTATCGTGATTTGATCAAAGTATATATATGTATAGAAGTACTTATACAAATTAAATATTTATTGAAGTTTTTCTTTTCCTGATGTGTGTATACATTGTTTTGGCTGACTCTGTATCAATCCAAGTAAATAGAAACAAGTATTTAAAAAAAGTGTAAAAGTTTGATAGTGGAAGGAGGAGCAACGTCTGCTTTAAAGTGTCTGATTCAAGTAAAATTCTCGGTTTGAATTGGTTGTTACACATTAAAGTGATTGTTGTCCATCAGTGAGTCTGTTTGAGAGCAGGGGGGTGGGGGACAACAACAGAAATAACAGACAGACAAGACAGCAGAGTTGCCTCTAGGATTTTTTTCCAGCAGCGGCGGCAGGGTCTCCGCCCGTTTGTCTACTTTTTTGGTGTTTTGTTTCTCACTTTTGTCATTTTTGATCTTGTTTATGTCATTTGTGTAATTTGTTTGTCTCATTTCTGTTGTTTGTCCATTTTTTTGTCATTTAGTAGCTTTTTTGTCAAATTTTTTATCTCTGTTTTGTTTCGTATCGTTTCTCTCATTTTTTGTCGTTTTGTGTCTCATTTTTGTAATGTATTTTATGTGAATGATAAACTGAGGATGAATGTTGCTGAAATTGAATTTATTTTTCTTCAGAAATTTCAGGTTGTTCATGATGTTTTGCAAAAAGATAATTCCTTAAATGTGAATATTTTTGCACTAAACCAAAGGAACCAATAGGAGTTGTGGTGATTTATAGGCTTTTATGCTGTGGTTTTACTGGTCCGGTCCGCTGGAGATCAGACTGGGCTGAATGTGGAACCTGGACTAAGATGAGTTTGACACTCCTGGTTTAACCAAATATAATAATAATATTTCTCAAAATGAAAGCACTTGAATCTTTAGAGAATTATTTTTTTGCAACTTGTTGGGACACACCTATTTAAATAATGTCTGTGTTTATGAAGTTACATATGATCATACATGTTGTGACAGTCGATGAGAGAAGCCGTTAGGTTGTAGGTGTGGTTAGGCTCCTACTTTTTGGCTACTTTTTGCCCCCTACTAAGTGTTCCCACAGTAGCCACATATTTTATTTATCTTTTTGCCGTTAACCAGAGCTGCAGTCGAGCTCTGTACACGATGCTGTTTTACAAACTGCAGAGAAAAAACTCCTAACGAGAACTGAAAATGAAGCTATGACTCAAAAATAAATCAAAATTACTAGTACTTTCATCTAAGAAAACCTGGAATATGGAAACTGGAAACACAAATGTCCATTAATAAACATCGTGTCGTCCTGCAGGTCAAAATTGACTCGGTTTTAATTTTGAAAATGTGGGGAAAAAATATTTTCACAGTGAAACTTCTGATGTCCACATTTTCAACATTTTTGGGAAATCTTAAAACATTTTTTGGTGGAAAAAAAGAAATGTTAAAAATGTTTCTTAAGAACATCCACATAAAAATCAACCAAAACCCAGTGAAATTCGCTGGATTTTGGTTGATTTTTTTCTGAATGTTCTTCAAGAAAATATTAGAAGTTTTACTGATATATATGGAATCACTTTAGATATTTTTAGGGTTTTTTGGAAGATTTTTAATCATTTTTTGAAAATATTTACAAGCATTATTATTGTAACGACCTAAATCTGACCCTGATCACTGGTTTATGTCTTAAAGCTAACACAGCATATTTTCCTCACCTCAGACGGCTCCTAGAAATATGTCTGTTCTCCCTTTGTCATCAACAAACATGGTCTAGGGATGAAGTGTGGGTCCTTTTCTGGGTCAGAAGGATCAGCTTTTCAGTTCGACGGGTGTCCGAGCCGCCCAGCAGCAGGAATATCTGTGAAATTATGACTTAAAGCTCAGCTTGGTGGGAAGAAGGCTTTAGAGAAGGTCTATATTTACATGTTTACTGCTGAGAAAGGAAACATTTAACTGTCTGGTTTTTGGCATTCTGCTTAGCATGTCAGGCTGTTCTCTGCTGTGTAATTAAAACATATGTTAGGGTCATGAATCACGTCCACATGATGACTTTTAATCAATGCTTAAAGGTATTTATTTGACTTGTTAGCCCCTGGAAGATACTTACAGTGATAGTTCGTACCGATGCATGTCTGCTACTGTGTTTTTGATGGATGGTATCATGGTTTATCATCTTCCGATGGATAGTTGGATAGACAGATATTTTATTAATCCCAAGGGAAATTAAAGTATTCAGCAGCTTACATACAACAAAAATCTTGACTGTAATGTAGGTCAACTTTAAATCATTTTAGATTAACTAATATAGAGCAACTTTAATTCATGTACACTACCGTTAAAAAGTTTGGGGTCACTTAGAAGTGTCCTTATTGTTGAAAGAAAAGCAGTTTTTGTTCAATGAGGATAACATAAAATCAATTATAAATCCCGTGTAGATATTTTTAATGTGCTAACTGACTATTCTAGGTGGAAACGGCAGATTTTTAATGGAATATCTCCATAGGGGTACAGAGGAACATTTCCAGCAACCATCACTCCTGTGTTCTAATAGTACACACAAAATGACTTCAAATCGATGCAGTTACACAAAATATATACAAGACATGTAAAATAGTCTAAACTTTACAATAAAACTACCACAAAGAGAGAGACAAAATGACTGCAAAGACACAAAAAATGGTTTAATATTGTCCTAAAATATCAATAGCTATATGAAAAAGTACCACAAAGAGACACAAATTGACTTCCAATAGATGCAGGTACACAAAATAACAACAACAACCCAAAATGCCTTAAAAATGGACTAATAATAACAATATCTATAATAAAACTACCACAAAGAGGCACAAAATAACTGTAAAGAAACAGAAAATGGCTTAATGTTGTCCTAAAGTATCAATATCTAGGTGAAAAACTACCACAAATGACGTAATGTTGTCGTTATTTTCATTGGGAAAGATGTTACTGTGGAGACATTTCAGTAGAAGAAGAAGCTTTCTGCTAAAATGTTTCTGTCAACGCTGACATGGAGTATTAATAGCAAAGCAGTACCTGTCCCTACAGGTAAATAAGTGACAGATTGACATTTAAAACACAGACATGAGATCTGTTGCTCCAGAGACGATTTGCAATCAGAGAAACTGCTGCTGATTGCTGATGTTTTTTCCTGCTGATGTGAAGAAACAACGATGATGATGATTGCTGTCAAATTACCTTGAGAGACTCACCGGCCTGTGAATGTATATAAATGCCTGTAATTGTTGACAGTTAACTCACTTCCTCCTTGTAATTAGAGAGAAGAAGAACAGACCTGTTCAGTCCCACCTCATGAGCATCATGTTTCATAAATGCCACCTTAACCAGAAGTTATTACTGAGCTGGTTTAGGTAGAAGCTGGTTAACGAGATCATCCGACTGAGGGACAATCAGACCCCTAATCTATCGTGATATGAAAATGCAGATGACCTGAGTGCTCCCTTTAGATCTGCATTGAACTAAATGATGAATCCCAGGTGTTTTTACACTCACTGAGTGGCAAACATATGGCTTCAGGTGCTCTAGAGAAAACACCATTAACAAGCAGATTTACATTCCAATGAAACACTGATCAGATGTGAAGAAAGACTCTAGTTTTGCTTGGAGCCCAGGTATCTGCCAGGTGTTTGACATCAATGTCCTTGAATACTCTCATACCTGTCCTACCTGCTCAGCTTCAGGGGAGGTAAAGACCAAAAATGATTTGTTGTTGTGCAAATTTGAGTCGAGTAGGGCTTCAGAATATTGGAAATTTTTCTGCAGTCTGGATAAACGTAGCGTGGGTATAACTTTAAGATGTACAGCACTGAATCCTGGTCCACTTGTTCAGAGCCACAATCCTCATCATCCATCCATCCATCCATCCACCCATCCATCCATCCATCCACCCACCCACCCGTGCATCCATCCATCCATCCATCCATCCATCTATCATCCAGCCATCTATCATCCATCCATCCCTCCGTCCGTCCATCCATCCATCCATCCATCCATCCACCCACCCACCCGTCCGTCCATCCATCCATCCATCCAGCCATCTATCATCCATCCATCCCTCCGTCCGTCCGTCCATCCATCCATCCACCCATCCATCCATCCATCCACCCACCCACCCGTCCGTCCATCCATCCATCCATCTATCATCCAGCCATCTATCATCCATCCATCCCTCCGTCCGTCCATCCATCCATCCATCCATCCACCCACCAACCCGTCCATCCATCCATCCATGCATCCATCCATCTATCATCCAGCCATCTATCATCCATCCATCCCTCCGTCCATCCATGCATCCATCCATCCATCCATCCATCCCTCTCTCCATCCATCCATCCATCCATCCGTCCATCCATCCATCCATCCATCATCCATCCATCCCTCCCTCTCTCCGTCCGTCCATCCATCCATCCATCCATCCATCCATCCTTCCATCCATCCATCCGTCCATCCATCCATCCATCCTTCCATCCATCCATCCATCCATCCATCATCCATCCATCCCTCCCTCTCTCCGTCCGTCCATCCATCCATCCATCCATCCATCCATCCTTCCATCCATCCATCCGTCCATCCATCCATCCATCCTTCCATCCATCCATCCATCCATCCATCTATCCATCCATGTATCCATCCTCTTCCTCTTGTCCGGGATCAGGTTGTGGAGGCAGCAGATGAAGCAGGTCATTCCAGACGTTCCTCTTCCCAGCAACACTTTCCAGCTCTTCCTGGAGGATCCCGAGGCGTTCCTAGGCCAGATGAGATATATAATCCCTCCAGAGGGTTCTGGGTCTACCCCGGCGTCTCCTCCCAGGAGGATGTGTTCAGAAAACCTCCAAAGGAAGTCTTGCTGGAGGATATGAATCAGATGTCCAAACCACCTCAACTGGTTCCTTTAGAGGTGAAGGATCAGCAGCTCCACTCCAAGCTCCCTCTGGATGTCTGAGCTTCTTACTCTATCTCTAAGGCTGAGTCCAGCCTTTTGAGCTTTTTTGCAGAAACATCCATTTTAAAGCATCGTCTACCGTCACCACTACAACTCAGCTTTATGACACCAACACATAGAAGGAATTTAAATATGTGTTTTGCTTCTTTTACTGAACTTACACACTAAACAGGGATGTAAACTACAGCTTGTCTGGTTGGCAGAGGCAGATTCTGCTGCATGAGAAGTGTCCAGGTCTTTGAAATCATATTTTGCCATCGCTCTGTGACATTCATTAACCCTGTCCTGACTTCAGTTTGCTGCGAGGGCCATTAGTGCTCAATGGGGGGGCTGTTCTGCAGAGGCCAAAGTAGAAACAGCACAGCGGAAACGATGTGAATCCTACTTTATCATCGAACTAAATACATTCTAGACCTGTATGTACGCGCAGTGCTCTTAAAGACATTGCACGGCCACAGAAAACAGGTTTATAACTGGTTATCTAGCTAGCAAAAATGGTGAAATGTAAATATATATTTAAACCAGGGATGTCAAGCTTGTCTGAGTTCAGGTTCCACATTCAGCCCAGTTTGATCTCCAGTGGAGCGGACCAGTAAAACCACAGCATAATAACCAATAAATAACCACAACACATTTTTTCTTTTTATATTATTGCAAAAAAGTACATTCTGAAAATGTTCACATTTAAGGAATTGTCTTTTTACTAAACATCATGAACAGACTGAAATTTCTGAAGAAAAATAAATTCAGTTTCATCAACATTCAGCCTCAGTTTATCATTTCCACATTACAACTTCCAGATCACAGAGTGTCGACAAAGGAACACAACATTTAGTCACCTGGAACTGAACCAGAGAGGATTTTACTTTAAAAAAGACAAAAAACAACAAAAACAAGACAAAATATTACAAATGTGACACACAAACAACAGAAGCGAAAAACAAAGTGACAAAAAATGAGACAAACGACATGAAACAAACAAAAAGTGACAAAAAAGTTAGAAAGCAACAAAAAAATGGACAAGCGAGACAAAAAATGACAAAAACGAGACAAAAACAACAAAAAGGTGACACAAATGATAAAAATGAGACAAAAAAAGACAAAAAACAACAAAAACAAGACAAAATATTATAAAAATGAGACACAAAATGACAAAAATGAGACAAAAAATAAAACTCATGACAAATGATAAAAGTCAGACAAAAAACAATAAAAACAAGACAAAATATTGTAAAAATGACACAAAATGCCAAAAATGAGACAAATGACAAAAACCTGACACAAATGATAAAAGTCAGGCAAAAAAAGATGACAAAACAATAAAAACAAGACAAAATATTGTAAAAATAAGACACAAAATGACAAAAATGAGACAAAAAATAACAAAAACATGACACAAAATGATAAAAGTCAGACAGCAAAAAACAAAAAAGACAAAAAAAAAACCCAAAACAAGACAAAATATTGTAGAAACGAGACAAAACAACAAAAGAACAATGAACAATCTAGTATTTTACTTTCTGATCCAAACAACTTGTCATGGTCTACAAATTATTTAAAATGTATAGTTTTACTAATTTACAATCTGCAGTTTATGTCTTGTCTGGAATTTTTACACTTTGAGGGCTGGATCGGACCCTCTGGAGGACCGCTAAATGAAGACAGCAGGAGGGTTAAAATTACCATTTGACGACAGATGACATGAAAGGAGGTTTGTTTAGTATCTTTAGGCACATTTTGGAGTTTAAAGGCCACAATCAGGTGCAGAGCTGCCACCTAAAACGAGGACAGTTGTCTTTCCATCAGTCCCACTCAGCTTTTCTGACTTCTTTTCATCATCGCTCTCCATCCTATTTCAGTATTTCTTGTCTCTCTGTGTGAAATCCGTCCATCATAGCAGCTTTTCTAAATGTTCACAGCCTCTCCTAATCTCTGTTTTCTCCCTGCAGTGAAAGAAGGCATGAAGACATCATCCTAGTCGTCAGCCATGGCCGATAAAAGGAAACTTCAAGGTGAGCTTTCTGTCTGAGTGTGAGGGTTTGTTGTGGTCTGATCAGGAGCCAGGTGGACGAGGTTTACCACAAATTACAACGCAGGGAGCGCCGCAGTCACAGAAAAGCATTTTAGCGTCATTGTAGTTTGTTTTGCTGTGATAGGAAAGTCCCAAAACCCGACCCATGTGTCACTTTGTTTACAGCCGTGATTGGAGCGTGATCACACTCACCGCTACTGTTTAGTTCTGTGACCAAAAGTGGAAAATTTGACTTTGGTGTGTTTCTTTATTTAGTTAAACAGTGCTTGCTTAACCCTCCTGTTGTCTTCATTTACGGGCACCAAAAAATATTGTTTCCTTGTCTGAAAAAAATCCAAAAATTCAGCAAATAAATTCCCCAAATTTCTGAAAATTTGCAAAACCTTCAGGAAGAAAATTCCAATAATTCCTTAAAAGTTTCCCTAAAAAGTTTTATTTAAAAAAAATCCCCCAAATTTGGCAAGAAAATTCTTGTAAATATTTTCAAAAAATGAATAAAAATCTTCTAGAAAAATCCTAAAAATATCTAAAGTGATTCCATATATATCAGTAAAACTTCTAATATTTTGTTCAAGAACATTCACATAAAAATCAACTAAAATCCAGTGAAATTTGCTGGATTTTAGTTGATTCTTTTGTGAATGTTCTTAAGAAACATTTTTAACATTTCTTTTTTTCCACCAAAAAATTTTCAAAAATTTCCCAAAAACGTTGAAAATGTGGACATCAGAAGTTTCACTGTGAAAATAGATTTTTTCCACATTTTCAAACTTTAAAACGGGTCAATTTTGACCTGCAGGACGAGACAAGGGTTAATGTCATCACTGGCTCGGAAACACAGAAAAGTCACATGCACTCACAAGTAGCTTGTTTACGGAGTTGTGTAATCTGTTATCCTGCCAGGTTAGAGGGTACTGGCTCCCAGAACAGTCAGAAATAAATCTGGTTTTGGTTTCTGAAACTTTGCCTAAAAGTTGATGGATTTACCTGAGCTGTTCTGTTGCAAGAAGCTGAGCAGAAACATCAGAAAATGTTCTACCTGTCTGTGTCTGTGGATTATATAAGAACAAATGTGTTTGCTTCATCACACCTGACCATTTTACGAGCCAAACTTCATGTGTTTTTGTTTTCTGGATACTGGATGATGTCAGCTTTGGCCCAAAATCAGCATTAATCAGGTGATAAGAAAACAACTGTCAGGCTAAAGGTTTCTGGTTTTGTTTGAAGATGTTGCACAAAATCAAATATTGCACATTTAACACGTCAAAATGAGACACAAAATGACAAACATGAGACAAAAGATGATAGAAAACGTGACACAAACGGTAAAAGTCAGACAAAAAACAACAAAAGACAAAATATTACAAAAATAAGACACAAAATAACAAAAATGAGACAAAATATTACAAAAATGAGACACAAAATGACAAAAATGAGACAAAAGATGACAAAAACGTGACACAAAGGATAAAAGTCAACAGTAAGTAAACACAGAAAACAAGCCACACTGCTCAGTCCCACAGAAATCCTCCTCTGAGTTCTTTACTTTGATGTTATTGTCAACTGACGGTCTGAAAACACACTTTTTCAACAGGATTTGGTGCCGCTCATCCTGACATTTAACACAAAACACACACACATATCTCCCTAAAATGTCTTCATGGAACAGATGAAGTACCAGCGCTACCCCGGCTCTGTCAGATTGTAATGTATTATTACAGAGGAGGTAGACTTTCATCTAAAAATAACACCCGCAGCAGTATCGTAACATCAAGGCCGTTTAAGGCCAAACTGGAATTTGTTCAGACAACTTAGTTAGAGCTGCAGCCTATTCTGTGCTGCACCTCTCGCTGCATCTTTCTCATCACTCTTTGTTCGTTAGTGCTGATCAAGCAAACATCAGAATCATGTAGGATAATCCAGCTGCATATAAAATTATTCAATCCCCTGACATTTCTGACATTCTGGCAAAATGAGCAACATGACAGCTGCAGGCGATTCCTAAATCCCAAAATATCAAAGCAAAAATCAAGATTTAATTCATTATCCATCCAAAATTTCAACTTCTTTACAAAAGCAGGTTGTCAAATGATCCAACCCCCTAAGAAGAAAATTCCCTCAAAAAGACCCCATTCATCCAAATTGACCGAAAATTTGTCCAAAAATGGCTTGAAGTTTGTTTGTCAAAATTAGTCCAAAATGACTCAAAATTTATTCAGATTTACTTGAAATTTGCTTAAAATCACTCAAAACCAGTCCAAAACATGCTAGGCACAAGATAATACACTAATTTGTCCCAAATTACTCAAAAATTATGCAAAAAGTGACCACAGTTAATTGAAGACAGTCCAAGACAAGCTAAAAATGGTTCAAAATGACAGAAAATTTGTCCAAAGAGGCTCAAACATTTTCAACTTTCTTTTTTTTTTTTAAACAAAAAGCAGGTTGCAGAATGATCCTCCCCCAATGAGGCTGTATCTTCAGCTATTAGGCTGTATCTTCATCTATGAGGTTGTATCTTCAGCTATTAGGCTGTATCTTCATCTATGAGGTTGGATCTTCAGCTATGAGGCTGGATCTTCAGCTATGAGGCTGTATCTTCAGCTCCTATGAGGCTGTATCTTCTTCTCCTATGAGGCTGTATCTTCAGCTCCTATGAGGCTGTATCTTCAGCTATGAGGTTGTATCTTCAGCTCCTATGAGGCTGTATCTTCAGCTCCTATGAGGCTGTATCTTCAGCTATGATGCTGTATCTTCAGCTCCTATGAGGCTGGATCTTCAGCTCCTATGAGGCTGGATCTTCAGCTATGAGGCTGGATCTTCAGCTATGAGGTTGTATCTTCAGCTATGAGGCTGTATCTTCGGCTCCTATGAGACTGTAGCTTCAGCTCCTATGAGGCTGTCTCTTCAGCTATGAGGTTGCATCTTCAGCTATGAGGCTGTATCTTCAGCTCCTATGAGACTGTATCTTCAGCTCCTATGAGGCTGTATCTTCAGCAGCCTTTAGCTCCAATGACTTGCTGTAGACGGAGGTATCGTCTCCAACAAGCTTCTGGCAGCTCCTTGGGAATTTTAGCCCATTCCTCGTGGGCAATGGTCTCCAGCTCAGCGATGTTCTCAGGCCTGTGTGCTGCAGCAGCTTTCTTCAGATCCACCACAGATTCTCCATTGGATTTAAGTCTGGAGACCGAGATGGCCACTCAAGAACCTTCCTGGCTTTTTTCTCTAACCAAGCCTTTGTTGGTTACCTTCATTCTTTCAGAGCTCCAACAGATCTGGATCAACAGCTTCCATCACGGTGATCTGTCTGGTCTGTTTCTGCTCCTTTCAGACATTTTCCTGGTATGTTTGGTGGTAGAAAAGTGTTTGTCAGTCGATGGTTTTCGTTTGTTTTCCACCACAATAAACTGTTTTACACCCGTGTAAAACAGTTTAGCTCCGCTTTGGTGAAGAACATCAGGGAATTGTTTTTCACCGTCTTTAGCAACAATTTTTGTTGGTAAATGAGAGACATTAGAATGGGACATGTCTGCATCTTCAAACCAGAACAGGAAGTGAATTTGGTGATGTGCGTGCATTACGTTTGGGACTGCTATGATTGGTGGAACTCACAGGAGGCGGGACAAAATTGTGGAAAAGTTGCGGTGATTGGACAAAATTGCAACGTGGCGCAGAATTCACAGAGATTGTTTGAATTTGCGTTAATTGTTGAAATCCCGGAGGGACTGAAATACCACAAAATATATTGAATTTGACCAACACTGGTACAAATATACAATTATTGAAGTCTGTGGAACACAGATGCACTTTTCAGCCTATTTGTGATTAAACATCTGCTTCTAATATTTATTATATTAGTCCTAAAAGTTATTTGTGGCTGTATTATTGAGCCGTCTGCTTTCTGTTGATTCTAACAGACGGGTTGACAATAGTGTAAATCTAAGTAAAAGTAGAAAAATGAGGGTCATGCTGCCTTCTTGGTGCTGTTGGAAATATCAGAACTCAGAGTTCGTATTATCTGTGATAAACCAGTTTCAGAGACGTGATGCTGATACACACATTTTCCTTCCGATAAACACAAATTTATGCTTACCTAGATCATTCCTGATCTTGGAAAGTGGCATAAAAAAACGACATTTGCAGTTTTACTAGTCATTCTGTAATTCTATGATGAGAACTGGATGAGATACCAGACGGCATATCAGTGTTTTCCAATCCAGGAATTAAAAAATGACATTGGTCTGCACTAAAACCTTCAGCTGTGCAGCGTGCTGAAGGGAAATAAAATGTCCTGGTGATGTAATCCAGGTCAGAAATGCTAAAATTAGGCTTAAAATGATCTTCTTCGTGTTTACATTTAACAGCAGGCTACTAATCTGTGTCACACGACGGAGGGAGACATAAATCTGGGACATGTTGGTGATAACAAAGCCTAAATCTGGACGGGTTTGCCTCTTCCTGTCACTCCCTAATCTTCCATCAGCCATACACTATTCATGGAGCTGCTGCAGTTTTTAAGATTTTGGGATTTATCACATGCATGTGCGTGGAGGAGATGTGTGTCACCTCTCGCACACAAGCATAATGTGCCTTTTAGGATATGCATATTTCATGAGATGTCAACGACGGTTTGTAAGTTCCCCGCTGTTCTACGGTGTTTGTTGTTGTTCTGTGTGTCTGATATAAAAGAGAACACTTCAGTGGCTTGTTTTTGAAAAGCAAACACTCTGCTGAGCAAAACCTCTCAAACGTGGAACATAGTGGACAACATTTGTGGGGTAATACCAGAGCTGAGAACAATACAAATGCTGATATGCCAAATATTTAGCCTGATGTGAGGCATTTTTGTGACTTAATCACACTCAGTTTGCAGTGGGAAATAGCAAATGTTTATATGCTCTAAAGAGGTCATTTATATGCAAATGTACACAACAGAGCAGAAAATGTTTGTCAGGATGTGATGGATCCGTTTCTTTTTATATCAAACCCCTTGACCCTTATATCGGTACATTAGGATTGATCAATCCGCCTTGAATGCAGTGACTATTAAGCCATTTTTACCTTGTTAACATGTCCATGTACAGCGGTCCTTCTCCATATGGTGGTTCACTTTTGTGGTCTCACTGTATCACGGATTTTTCACTATATCACAGGATTTTGCGGTATATAGATGTTTTGATATACGGGAGGTCCTCGGTTTACGACGTCCTCGACCTACAGCGTTTCATCATTACATCAGAACTGGTTACGTGGAACTAGTTGATGAGCGGAGCAGACGAATACGTCGTCACACGGTGCTATCAGACGGCTTTGTTTCCATTCTCTGGTTGTACTCCACCTTGGATTGTGCTACATTCACTAACTTTTTATCCTTCATTATGACTCCCAGCGTAAGTCAGACTCTTCTGATGCTTGGAAGAAAAGGAAAGCCGTCTCCATGGAAGTGAAATTAGATAGAATAAAATGCTGGGAACAGGGCCAAACACCGACCAACATGAGTGAAGTTGTAAAAACAGGTCAACATATTGTAGCGACCCTCTGTGATGAATGAGTGAGACTTTATCTGGTTCTCTGCTGGTTTATTGAACCTTCACACAGGCTACTGTGGACCGTAGCCAACGCCAGAATAACTAGAAAAACCCCATAACTTAGCTCCAGAATTAGCCGCCGTTACCAGCTCTTGTGTTTATTATTGTGGCGAACTGCATTGAAGAACGTCACTGGAGAAAGGTTATCTGCCTTTTGTGACTCTCCAACTGGCAGATACTTTTATTTCGAAAAACAGAGAGCAATATTATAGCAAATATGGCAGGAAGTGATGAAACACACTCACGGTCCTGACAACATAACACTGAAACAAACTAACTAGGCTGGCTAAACCACAAAAACACAATAAAACACAAACACTAGTAACACTGGAACACTAACATAAACCACAATAATGACATTTAAACCCCCAACACCCCGAACTCTCATGGTGCATTGCAGCACAACAGTACAGTCATAGACTGACTCTGCCATCACTACATTATTTTGGGTTTTCTGTATCATTATCCGTCTTTAGAATCAGTTTCTGATTCAAACGTGGATGAATTACTCCAATATTACAGTCACAGGTGTACTGAGCTGCAGCAATTTGTCAAGAAGTTGAAGTTGTAAGAGACATTATGAAGTTACATCAAAGCGGTTGTAATACACGAAAAGAATGACTTTCATGTGTAAAAGTGTCGTTTTGATGAGCAGAAATAAGTTTTTATAAGTCATTAGTACAAGCACAGGAACTTTAAGATATGTGTTCTGATTTTTACTTCAGATTTTCACTTTTATGAAATGTTTACGTTGACTTTCTGCTTGTTTTTCCTCATCCAGGTGAAATAGATCGATGTCTGAAAAAAGTAGCGGAGGGAGTGGAACAGTTCGAAGACATCTGGCAAAAGGTGAGATAAAAAACTGATTATTATTTTTACTCTCAGGTCACGTATCATATCATTTAGAATCAAAACTAGTGGTCAAAACTTCCTATATTCCTATTCACTCATTTATTTATGTTTATAATCCACTGTCATGTAAAACAGTGTACAGACCGTTGAATTAAAAGTCTGCAAAGTGCAAGAAATCCCTTCAGAGGTTTTGTTTTAATTAACCAGTGGTCCAAAATCAAAGATACTCATTCGTAGACGACAGTGGAATCCAGTAAACATCCCCAGAGATTTTTTTCTTCAAGAGTTGGTTCAAACTAATAGGTTTCAAACTGTATTAATATCCATTGATTCTCTGCCTACAAACTGATCAGTGTATTGACTCTTTGTTTCATGCCTAAATTGTAATTATTTGTGTTTTGATTGGTAAGTTTGGGTCGTTTTTGTCTGTTCTCATTGTTCAAGAAGAGAAAATATTCTCCTGCCATCATACTAGTTAATAAATGCTGCAGTTACCACAACAGGACGCCCAATACTCATGATACCTGTAATAAAATGAGCTGTTATTAAAGCAGCGTTTGGCCCGGAGCAAACAGCAGCACAGAGGCCCAGAGTGGAGATCAGTTCTCCTAATAAAAGGCCATGAAGTCATTAGCGCTTTAGTTAGCTGAGATCCCAGGTGTCTCTTTTTCCTTCTTTTCATCTGGTATTTATTGTGTTTCTTTGGCTTTCTCTACTGTTTCCATTTCACTCTTAACAAGCTTGTTTTGCCACTTAAAGGCTTGTGTTGGATTTGGATTCATTTTATTGTTTTCTTATCTTATAGCCTATTTAGCTTCCCCCCCCCCCCCCCCCCCCCAATTTCATGTAACGTTTACTGCTAGAATAAACATATTTCCCTCTAAGATCAGCTGGTAGCACCAATCCGAATCAAGTCACCAAATTTTGATTTTAAAAGTATAAACAAATTCTGCATTTTCAGTATTTTTAGTGTGTATTTTGAACCTTTTCTTAATGCGTTCTCATACTGTTGGTGTTCTATTCTGGATCAGATCTCATCTAAACCCTTTTTCTCCTTTTCTTTGCAGCTTCACAATGCAGCCAATGCAAACCAGAAGGAGAAATATGAAGCAGACCTCAAGAAAGAGATTAAAAAGCTTCAGGTGAGAACAGCGAGACAGCAGAGACCTGACAGTTAAAGGTTTCTCACTAAAGGCTTCAGTAAAATGTTTAAATCTTCTCAGGGTTTGAGTTGACAAATCAGCACTTATAACTTAAAGATAATAACTTTTCAGACCAATTTTAAATTACCGAAAGAACTGGTGTTCCTTAAGTTCTGCTGGGTTTAGATTTAGCACAGAAAAGGAATGGAGTTTAAGGGACGTCCATCCTGAGATCTCAGCAGATATCTGTCCCCCTGAACACTTTCTGACTAAAAAGTTGACCCAGTTTCATCACTCCAGCTGAGTCTTCAAACGCTGGATGGTCTCTGAGGGAATAAAAACGTGCAGATGCGTCCTCATGGGAACATCTGAAGCCAGTAAACCTGCCGGCTTTCTTTTAATTCACTGGTTCAGTAAATGAGGAAACTGGGAATGAACTCAATAAAGCATGGAAGGCTCCATTAGAGAGATTCACAAGTTAATATCAGTTTCATTACACTTTTGTTTCATGGCTGTCGTTTTATTTTCGCACATCAGGAGACTCTAACGACTCTCCTTCAAAGCCCACAAAATGTGTACAATGGTCCTAGATACAGGATAATTATGGTTCTACATACAGGATAATAATGCACACCGTCTTGATATTGATAGCTAATCATCGGTGTGCATTTTGAACAGATCAATAACTTGTAATAAAATAAAATGGCAATTCTGTGAAAAATAAACAAATCTCTTGGTTGCACTGAGGAGTGCAGAATTTTTTATTTATTTTTTTTACATAATTTGGTTAAAGTAAATGGTTTAATTTTTTTTTTAATTTTAAAAAAGTGATTTGGGTGAAATATGATTTTAAGCTGAGATTTAGTAAGCTTTCCCAGCAAAATGTTAACTTACAACCACACACACACAAAAACGCCTTTCGAAGCTGCCAGTTTGGGGTCCAGGTGGTTAAACGTTTATTGACGAACGTTGATCAGTTCTATCTTCCATCTGACTGGAATCTAACTAGTGTGAGCTTTACTTCTTCCAATCTGCCAGACTTTGACAGGCATTCAGTGTGTGAATTTACTCCAGAATCGACTTGTTATTTCTCAATATCCAGAAACAGGCCAGTGTTTAGCTCCAGGTGTAAATGGGGTATCATTTGTAGCCAATCACCTGCGAGCAGGTAAGACAGAAAACTGCTGATATCAACTCAACCCGAGGTCTCTGAAAATTGGATGACGGTGCCGAGGCATTTTGCTGATTCCCTCAGGTAGAGGTGTGTGTGGAGTGTTAGATATCGAAGCGTTGCGTGTTGTCATGAGGACCAAACTCCAAGCCAAGCCTGTTTGCTGCTCATCAAGTTCACCGTCTATGACCGCTGAAGTCAAGTCTCTGCTTGTAGCTCAGAGTTCACTGATGTTTCTGTATCTCTCCCTCCCTTCCTCCCTTCCTCCCCCACTCTGCTTCTCCTCTTCTTCTGGTCCCTCAGCGTCTTCGAGACCAGATCAAGACGTGGGTGGCATCCAACGAGATCAAAGACAAAAGGCAGCTAGTAGAGAACCGCAAACTCATAGAAACGGTGAGTAGAAATGGAGGGGAGTGAGGATTACTGCTCTCCCTGTAGGACCCCTGTTTACTCTGGAGGCTTCTGTTTGTTTTCAGTTCTACTGCTGTGGAGTTTTAGAGGAAACACACTTTGAAAAGAAGGTTCTGCAAGTTAATACAGTTAAGGAACTGTTTATCCACAGCGATCAGCAGTGATTTATCAGCTCTTAAAACTCTGTGACATTTTTCCAACACATGCATAAAAACAAAAAAATTATCTTCATCATGTGGAAGTTAATACTTTTTTAATCTTCTTTTAGTCTTCTTAATAATTTCTTCATTCTTATTTTATTTTTTCCCAGTTCAATCGCAGTGTAAAACTAGTTTTTAATAGTTCAGCGAAGACTCAAAAAAAGATTGTTTGATTTTTCGTCTTTGCACAAAAAATAGAAGACAGAAAACGATCGCACACGTATGTCAGCACACATAGTCCAAATATAATAATGAAAACGAGGCATAAATGCAGTAATTAACTAATATAATTTGCAGCAATATTATTCAATATCAAAATTCAGCCCTTGTAGACCTTAAAGATGACCGAAAAACTTGTATTCTTTATGTATAAAGTGTAGATTCAATCAGTTAATTATGACGAAATTTCACAGCTCTTAAACCTCAGTGTGCTCTAATCTGTTTTTTCCAGTTCTATCGCAGCGTAAAACTAGTTTTTAATAGTTTAATTACGACTCAAACAATTATTCTCTTTGATTTTTCATCTCTGCACAAAAAATAGAAGACAGAAAACGATCACACACATACGTCAGCAGACATAGGTAGAAAACTCAAAAACTGTCTTTTTTTTAAAACATTTTATAATGAAAACATTCAAAAATGCAGTAATTAACTAATATAATTTGCAGTAATATTTGTTCGATATCAAAATTCATTCCTTGTAGACGTGAGAGATTACTGAAAAAGTTTTTTTCTTGGTGTATAAAGTGTAGATTCAGTCAGTTAATTATGATGAAGTTTCACAGCTCTTATGGCTCAATGTGCTCCAGCCTGTTATTTTTAATCAGATCCACAGCCTCTGCTTCATGCTATCTCTTAAAGAAAGTCACAGAAGCTTCATTTACATCTCAAACTAATCAGAACACACATGAAACCTTCGTACTATGTCTTTAAAATGGGATTATCTCCAAAGGATTCTGCTGAAGCTCAACTATAATTCAGTTTAACCTAAAGGTCCCTGCTGGTTTTGCTCCAAAGCTTCCTTTTTTTAATTTCATTTTTTTTTATCGTCTCGCAATCTTTAATGCTTTAATGTAAAGATGCCGCTTGTAGTGACAAATCTACTGAAAATTATCGCCTGAATCCGTCTGCTTTTATGAGCTTCAGAAAGTGTCAGCTCATAGTTGGACTGTCCAGCTGCAGCATTACTGATTCGTTTCACTCTCGCTGTGACCGTTTTCAGCTCAGTTAGAGATCAGCTGGTGGACAAAGCGAAGCATTTTATAGACAGAGGAGCTGGATGTTTCCCTCAGGAGGTGTTTAAGAGTAAAAACGGGACTAAAATTCACAAAATACTTGACTTCAATTCATTAGATGACTTCATATAGCTGTGTAAATGAGCAACTGTTCTTCAGACTTGGACATTCTGACTTAAATTGTGATTTTTATTTCTTTCTGCTCTCGCTGAATGGCAAAAAAAATAATTATTATAGGTTTAAATGCTCACATTAATATGAGCCGACACAATGCAGTGTTACCAATAGAAACTCAAACCTCACCAGAACAGACATTGTCAAAATATGTTTCCAAAGTGTATTTTTCAGTTCCTCCAGGATTTCGTGGGCTTTTTTCCAGATTGTTGCGGCCCTCAAATGTCTGAATTCGTGGCAACTTTTCAAAAAAATTGTGATCTAAGTTGCGATTTGTTGCGATGAAATTGCAGGACACAGTGACAGTTGCTAAAAAGTTGCATGTTTTCTGGTACTGGTCTGGTAGAGGTCCGGCTCCCTCTGATCTCCACCAGGGTGTTTTTTTTCTCTATTCCAAGCTGCTCTTCGAGTTTTCCTGTGGTTTTGTCGGTCGAACCAAAATTATAGTCCAGCAGGAAGCAGCAGAAATGCCTCGACAGAGAAAAAAAAAGATCATCACAACCTAACGCGACTGAAACATGCGATGAAGTTGAAGCTGGAGTTCAGAGCCTCGTCATCAAGGTCGAAGTCAGGTGCTGAAGAGAAGAGACTGTAGCAGACAAGATGTGGCCTTTATAGTAGATAATACAAACTGCCATGGAGTACATCCTGAGTATACTCACTCAACTGTTCTGACATTTCTGCCACTGCCATAGACGTGTTAATTAAGTTCTATGTTGTTTAGTACCGAACTAATTACAGCTACTTCTAATATTCAAACCTCCTAATGCGTCTAAATGATAATATTTGGTTGTGTTTTTTGACAATAATGACCAAAAACTGAGCATTAAAGCTCCTTAAAAGTAGGATTGGATGGATGGATGGATGGACGGACGGACGGACGGATAGATAGGACCTTTATTGATCCCACAGCGGGAAAAGTTTTGAAATAACGTATTAATTAATGTAGTTTTTTTTTGTTTGTTTGTAGAAAATATAAATCGTGTTTTTTTTTGTCTGTGTGTTCGTGTGGTTGCAGCAAATGGAGCGGTTCAAGATCGTGGAGAGAGAAACGAAGACGAAAGCGTACTCGAAAGAAGGCCTAGGGCTCGCCCAGAAGGTGGACCCGGCCCAGAGGGAGAAGGAGGAGGTTGGCACGTGGCTAACAGTAAGTTTAGAATAAGAAACAGATGCACTTTAACATATTATTCTCATTTAATCAAGGTTATCTGTTTAGCACGTTTTTAAAAAGATGGACAATATAGAATAAATATATATACCAAACTGGTAAAATCAGTTGGTAAAGCTAAAGAAAACAGTATAAAACAGGCAACAAAGGATGCAAATTCTAGATCAATTAGTTAAATATAAGTAAATATAAAGCATTAGGACCATTATGTGCAGCTAAATACAACTGAAAACATGAACATCTTGGGGTTTTTCTATAAAATCTGAATTTCTGTGTCATTATTTGTGTTTCTACCTTCAGTTCCACATTCTAATTATGCAAGTCATTGCTATCAAAGGCTCTAGACTTGAGGATTTTAATCATCCTGGATGACTTTAACCTCCATCCACTTGTTTTCTTTCACTGGACCCAAAGCGACACAGAGGATTCTCTAAATTTCTACAGATGTCTTCAGATTTCATTAGTTAACTGGGGAAAACCCTAATTTGCAGCGCATCACCTCAAAAACAAGAAATTATTTTCCATCACAGAGACTTGAAGGAATCAGAGGTGACTTTTCTGCTGCGATTGTTTCTTCAACAGAACGTGGAGCTGAAAGTGAAATTACTCAGAACCAAAACCAGACTGGAGACATTTCAGCTTTTCCCAAAAACAAAAACTTCATGAAGCAGCTGCTGCATTTTACTGATACACAACAGCTGCGATCACAAAGACCGGACTCACTGTATATTTAGTTCTCTGAAAAAGATGTTATCGTGTTTCATTCCTGAGCAACGTTGATTTAATCAGTTCATTAAACTATTAGCAGTAGAATTCATCTGGTTAGATAACTGATTATCCCTCTGAAGCTCCAAGCAGTTTATTTTTGCCGTTTGGTTTTTTTTTTTTGCTCCTGTCACATTTTTCTCATTGTGGGTTAATTTTTCACTGTAATATAAAGTCCTGCACTTCCATAGTAACAGAACAACCATGACTAGATGTAGAGAGAACTCAGAAATGTCTTCTGTGCTGAATGACACAGTTATAATGCCATAAATCAGACAGAAAAAGTTTGTAAATGACCCCGAAACTTTTACACGCACAACACCTGACATGTTTATCCTTTTTCCTCGATGGGGATTCCTTCTGCGCCTTTATTCCTACTGCGCACATTTTTCCGCACATATTTCCTTAGCTTTTAGAAAAAGCAAAGGAAAAGCACATTTCTTCTTATTGTTTTTTAAAATTATTTTGTTTATTTGTCTTCATATTTCTGCTTTTATTAGCCTTTTCTTTTATGGATTATTTTTTGATTAATATTGCTTTATATTGCAACATTGTTTATTTTTCATTTTATTTACTCTTCTTCATATTTCCACTTTTATTTTATTATTCTTTTACAGATTAATTTTTCGAATTTGACGCTCTCAATACTCCATAGCTAACATTTTTATTAGCCTCGAGGAATTCTAAATCAACATAAAAAGCTACTATTTGCAGCATATTAAATCATTTTACCCTCGTTACTTTATACTGAAATGATAACGACCAGGTTTGGTCAGATGAGAGCAAATCAACCAACCAGTCGACCCAGAAACTAAAGCTTTATAGGGTTTCTTAAATAGATTTTACTTTTGTAGTTTAGATTTAACTATAGCTGGGTGATTACTTTTCTTATTTAATTGCTTTGAAAATCAGTTTCTCTATTAAAATCAAATAGTTTCTACTATATTCTATGTGAATTTACATTCTCAAGTGAATAATTTGCACATTCCTGCACACTGTAAATATTTCTTTTACCTAAAACTCTGCTACACTTCTTCCTGAAGGTTTTGCAAATTTTCTGAATTTTTTTGCTGAATTTTTGATTTTTTTCAGACAAGGAAACAATGTTTTTTGGTGCCTGTAAATGAAGACAACAGGAGGGTTAAAGCACCAACAACCAGCCCAGTCGTTTAGTTTTTGAGGCTCGTCTTCTTCAGTCGTGCCATTAACTCTTTCCAACTCTTCGTCTCTTCTTCCAGAACACAATAGACACGTTGAATATGCAGGTGGACCAGTTCGAGAGCGAAGTGGAGTCTCTGTCAGTCCAGACGAGGAAAAAGAAAGGAGACAAGGAGGTCAGTCTGCTCTCATCTCCCATTCATTCATTCATTTCTCTCTGCTCGTCTGTTTCCTTTCTCGTTTTCCCTCCTCTGTTTACGGCTGACGGGTCGGTCGGCCTCCAGCCCTCCTCTCCTCTTTTATCTCCTCTCAGCTAAAGAGGTCAGATAGTGTGTCCTCCATTCATCTTCAGGAGAACCTTGCTGACCGCTGCTCTCTCACTTCCCCTTTAAAGTCCTCTCCAGAGACCTCATTTATAGAGAGATGACACAGAGACCAGGAGAACTCACGGGTCCGTCGCTCGGCATTCAGACTTCAAACTCACGGTGTCAGAAAAATTACTATTCTGTTTTATCACAGAAAATGTGGCTTTCTCTGCATCCGCCTCATGTTTGGCTCCGAGTCTGAATTTTGCACAAAAGATGTTTTTCTAAATGAGACCCTGAGGGGTTTATTTTTGTCTGCTGCTTGTGCGTTTACCTTCACCGGCCAAAAGCGTAGGACTCGCCTCTCTCAGCGGAGATCTTCAGAGAAATATTGCAAAGATACAAGTTTCTGGTCTCCAGCTTCTCACAAGCTCCAAATGTCAAGGGCAAAAAATAAGAATCTATTTCATGGAAAAATCATGGCAAAGCGTCGCCTGCTGCACTCAGTCGTAGTTTCCAAAAAACAAAACTGATTTGTTTCCTGTTGAGGGTGCAGAAGGTGAGATAAAAAGGAATCAGTGTGCATACAGGGATAAAAAATAAAGGTGCTGCACGTCTATAAATCCTGACTCTTTCTTGTCTAACTGCAAATCACACAGCGGATATGTTTATGCTTATCTTATTTTTTTAAATGGGATGGTTAGTATTAATGTTTATTTCCATGTAAATATGAGAGATTGTAGCCGTACGGTTAATTTCCACCTCGAGACAAAAAACAAATAGAAGACAAAATATTACATAAATGAGATGCAAAATGGCAAAAAATTAAACAAATGACACAAAACAAAACAAAAAAGGAGACAAAAAAAGTTACAAAGCGACATAAACAGAAACATGACAAAAAATGACAAGAAAAGAAACAAAAAGACAAAAACAGACAAAAAACACAAGCGAGACAAAAAGGAAACGGAAAACGACAAAAACGAGAAACAAAACAACAAAAGCATGAGACAAACGACAAGTCAAACAAAAAAGAACAAAAACAACAAAATATTACAAAAATGAGACACAAAAAAAGTTGAAAAGCGACAAAAACGACAAGACAAAAAAATTACAAAAACGAGACACTAAGCAACAAAAATGACACAAATGACAAAAATGTGACAAAAATAGAATCTATCTCTCTATCTATCTATATCTATCTATCTATAGTCTATCTATCTATCTATAGTCTATCTATCTATCTATCTATCTATAGTCTATCTATCTATCTATCTATCTATCTATAATCTATAGTCTATCTATCTATCTATAGTCTATTAACTAACCAAGTCTATCTAACTTTATTTTTATTTTATTTTTATTTTATTATTTTTTCTGTTAAAAAATGTTTCACCCTTGTATATATTGTAAATAAAGCTGCTGTAACAATGTAAATTTCCCCTGGAGTGGGGAGAAATAAAGAACTTTATCTTATCTTATCTTATCTTTATCTATAGTTTATCTATCTATCTATAGTCTATCTATCTATAGTCTATCTATCTATAGTCTATCTATCTATTTATATATAGTCTATAGTCTATCTATCTATCTATCTATCTATAGTCTATATATCTATCTATAGTCTATCTATCTATATCTATCTATAGTCTATCTATCTATCTATATCTATCTATAGTCTATCTATCTATCTATCTGTCTATCTATCTATTGCCTATCTATACTCTATATATCTATCTATAGTCTATCTATCTATCTATCTATCTGTCTATCTATCTATCTATCTATCTATCTATAATCTATAGTCTATCTATCTATCTATAGTCTATTAACTAACTAAGTCTATCTAACTTTATTTTTATTTTATTTTTATCTTTTTATTTTTTCTGTTAAAAAATTTTTTCACCCTTGTATATATTGTAAATAAAGCTGCTGTAACAATGTGAATTTCCCCTGGAGTGGGGAGAAATAAAGAACTTTATCTTATCTTATCTTATCTTTATCTATAGTTTATCTATCTATAGTCTATCTATCTATAGTCTATCTATCTGTTTATATATAGTCTATAGTCTATCTATCTATCTCTCTAGCTATCTATCTAGCTATCTATCTATAGTCTATATATCTATCTATAGTCTATCTATCTATCTATATCTATAGTCTATCTATCTATCTATCTATATCTATCTATAGTCTATCTATCTATTTATATATAGTCTATAGTCTATCTATCTATCTATCTATCTAGCTATCTATCTATAGTCTATATATCTATCTATAGTCTATCTATCTATCTATATCTATCTATAGTCTATCTATCTATCTATATCTATCTATAGTCTATCTATCTATCTATATCTATCTATAGTCTATCTATCTATAGTCTATCTATCTATAGTCTATCTATCTATCTATCTATCTATCTATCTATCTATCTAGCTATTGCCTATCTATACTCTATATATCTATCTATAGTCTATCTATCTATCTATCTATCTATCTATCTATCTATCTATCTATCTATCTATCTATCTATAGTCTATTTATCTATCTATCTATAGTCTATCTATCTATCTATAGTCTATCTATCTATCTATCTATCTATCTATCTATCTATAGTCTATCTATCTATCTATCTATCTATCTATCTATAGTCTATTTATCTATCTATCTATAGTCTATTTATCTATCTATCTATAGTCTATTTATCTATCTATATCTATCTATCTATAGTCTATCTATCTATCTATCTATCTATCTATCTATCTATCTATCTATCGTCTATCTATCTATCTATCGATCTATCTATGATGTTAAATGAAGTGATTTTAAACTTAGATTTTGGTTCATTTTCTTAATAGAACACCATGTCACATATAAGTAGTTCAGTGAGTAGTTCAGGGACTGTCATAAGGTCGAAAATTCAACAATTCTTTCAGTTTTTACAGATAAACAGTTTCTTTCTGGTGATTTAGTTTTAAAGCTAGCATGTCTTTGAGATATTTAATATAATTTCAGTGGAATTTCTGGACTTTTTCTTCCCGTACTGTTCCTTACAGTTTATATGTCGAGTCAGCAACACTGAGTCTGCTTCACGTTCCTGACATGTGCAGCATTAATATATATATGTACTACAGTAAAACACGTTAATATGTTCCACTCCGCTGCCTCCACTTAAACAGTCCAGCAGCTCAACAACACAATGTATATCTGCAAGTGTTCCTTCTGTGTTTTTACCATCGCATCAGCTCAACCAGTGACCTGCGGAGCCACACTTTCACTCTTTGGTAAAGTTTTCATCCAACAGAAACATCTGAATATGTGTAGCTCTGTCTGTAGGGCGAAGAAACACACAATATACGATGCGTGAAATGCCCAGGAGCATCAGAATATGTATGAATCGACTGTGGAGGAGTAGAAGAATTAAATATTGAAATCAGAAGTGGTGCATTAAGTGGTGGTCCATAAGTGCACATGCTGTTATACGTCTCTGATGTTTCCTCTCATCTCTGTGCTTTTTTTTCGTTTTGCTTGTAAAACTTTCAGCATGCTTTTTCACATTCAGACACTTGTTTTTCTTTGTAAGCGTGCTTTTGTTCCTGCCATTGCGATAAATAATTCATCTGAGTTTGTGTTTTGCATTAATCCCAACATGATAAACACGGACATTTTTATACCTAACATGTGTCCAGACATTTCAGATTTGAACTCTGACATCAAAACTCAAAGGTTTTTGTTCACGTTTCTCTCTGCAGAAGCAGGACCGGATCGAAGAGCTCAAGAAGTTCATCGAGAAGCACCGGTACCACATCCGGATGCTGGAAACGATACTCAGGATGCTGGACAACGACTCGGTGCAAGTCGAAGCCATCAGGAAAATCAAGGTTTGTTTCTGTGTCTGACTACAGTCATCATCTTTTCATGTCCTTTCCACACTGGAAAAAATGCCTCTCTCAAAACAAGGAAATAAAAAACTTATTTCTAGGAACTTTTACCTTGAAATAAGTGAACAAATCTTCCAATAGAACAAGTGAAAAATGGCTTGGTAAGATTTCTTGAAATAAGATATGATAATTAGAATATAATCTAAAATCTTAAAATTATATAATCTATATAATCTATCTTAAAATTAGCTGGGAAAACTTATTTTAAGTTCTATTTTACCAGGATTGTCAAGCTTAGGTGTCTTAAAATAAGCCAGATATGCTAAAAAAAAAATAGTAGTTTTTCACTCAAAAATAGATTTTTGCTTTCATGTAACCTCCTAATTTGAGATGTATTAACCCTCCTGTTGTCTTCATTTACAGGCACCAACAATATTGTTTCCTTGTCTGAAAAAAATCAAAAAAATTCCTCAGTTTTCTGAAAATTTGCAAAACCTTCAGGAAGAAAATTCCAATAATTATTTTTTTTAAAAGTCCCCCAAATTTGACAAGAAAATTCTTGTAAATATTTTTTTAAAAATTAATGAAAATCTTCAAAAAAAATCCTAAAAATATCGAAAGTGATTCCATATATATCAGTAAAACTTCCAATATTTTCTTGAAGAACATTCACATAAAAATCAACCAAAATTCAGCGAATTTCGCTGGATTTAGGTAGATTTTTTTGTGAATGTTCTTACGAAACATTTTTAACATTTCTTTTTTTTCCACCAAAAAATGTTCAGAGATTTCCCAAAAATGTTGAAAATGTGGACATCAGAAGTTTCACTGTGAAAATATATATTTTTCCCACATTTTCAAACTTTTTGACTAAAAATAAGACAAATAGACTTGGTAAGATTTTGAGTTTTTGCAGTGCATCTTTCTAAACTCGTTCTTTGTGTTGTCTTTACGCAGGATGACGTGGAGTACTACCTGGACTCATCGCAGGACCCAGACTTTGAGGAGAATGAGTTCCTGTACGACGACCTGGATCTGGAGGAAATTCGTGAGTTAGACGAGAAGCCGGGGATCATCCGGCCTCACTTCACATCACTTATTTATTGGTTGTTTGCACAACACAGAATAGAAATGTAAAATGTAGACTCAAGGAGAAAGGAAGTGATGCTCTGTGTGGCTCCCTTTGAGGAGAAAATATCACGACTGAAGAGCGAAATATCTACAGGAAGCAACCTGTTCAAACTCGACCTTGCAAGACTGTTAGGGATGCAAAATCTGACAAAAATACACAAACTGTTGGCAGTCAGGAGTTTCTTGTCACATTTTTAAAAAGCCTCAGAAAGTGGTGTGAAGACTAGAGGTCCAGTCATCACAATCTTTTTTCACTTCACTTGGGATCATTCTTGACTTTTCCTAAAAACAATTAATGAGAAATCACCTTTTCTGAGTCGGTTCTAACTCAATAAACATTCAACTCGCATGACGGATCCAGATCAGCTGTTTTTTTGCCTTGTTGAAGGAATAATTACGACTTATCCAACTGAAAACACTTACTAAAGACCTCGCTCCATTTTTCTCTTGATGATGAAAAAAGTTTTGTTTGTTTCTCCTTCTTCTTTGGGATTTTTTCAGCAGTTGGTGAACAACTGGGTTGGGTTCCAAATCACATATTTATCTTTTTAGTTTAGGTACATGCTGCGATTGAACCTACAAAGTATTTGTGCATTCGAAACATGTCTGTATGTGCGCTCTGAGCAGCTCAAGCTTGTTTATACTGGTATGTGGTGTAGCTGCAGAGGAGACATGCTGACTTGCATACTGCAAAATACGACAGCCGGAGATATCCTGGTATTTTTGGCTTACTACAGTTGATATACTATGTAAGATAAGATAAACTTTATTGATCCCTCACCAGAGATGTTGAGATGTTACAGCAACTACATACAAATAAGCATCATAAAAAACACAACAAGGAATATTTGTGTAATAGGGATCAAAATAAAGATGTGATAAGGACTATACAGTCATGGAAAAATTATCAGATGATGGCATGAAGTGTCCTCTTATATACCCTGGGAATACAATGAAGCTTCAGCATGTCAAATAGGACATAAAGTATTAGTCAGCTGCATTTGTTGTCATGTTCATTGTGTTCTTCAGGTAATGGACCTTTAGTTGTACCAGGCATTAAAATGGACAAGAAATTGAAGAAAACAAGGGTGGTCTATTAAGTTTTTCCATGACTATATATGCCTTTCACATGGGGGAAATAAAGAAACGTACCTGGTATTTATGTAATATGAAAGTATGGATGCTGGAACGCACTCCTGGCTTTGCTTCCATCTTCTTTTACTGTGTTTTTTACATTCATGTGCAGTTCATTCATGAAGTTAATGGAATCAAATTCTTGTCCTTCTGTTTCTGTTTGTTCCAACAGTTCAGATTTCCTTTCCAGTTCTACAGAATCACGGCTACGTCGCTGCTGATTTTCATTTTAACATCAGTGTTCATGATTTTTTTTTGGTCTCCGCAGAATCTGACTGTGTAGAACATGACTAACTTTAGATTTATCTCACTTTAGCTAAAGTAGCGCCACAGTTTTCAACTTTAATTTGAAGTAAACCAAAGTACAGTGAATCGATGCGGGTTCGCAGCTATCGGTGAACTCTTCTCCCTCTGTGTCTGCTTCCTCCAGCTCATCTCGCCACCTCCCCGCCGGGTCACTCGCACTTGGAGGATGAGATCTTCCAGCACTCCAGCAGCACACCCACCTCCACGACCTCGTCCTCGCCCATTCCCCCGTCGCCTGCAACTTGCACTACAGTGAGAAAACTACTTCAAACTTGTCCTCTGCACAGAAAAAACTACATTTAGTGCAGTTTTGTCTGTGGACGGAAAAGATTAGGAGTAATTTGGGCCTCAGTGAATTCGTTTTTTTTTTTTGTTTTTTTTTTTTTTACTCTCTCTTATGATTTGACATGTCAAAAACCGGACAAAAAAAGCTTCGCCTGACCCACGGCTTTTGCATTAGAAATCATCAGTCAGATGTGTTATCTCTTCGTTGACCTCTGACTTTAACATCAGCAATCAGAGGAAATTAAGTCGATTGTTCCAGTCACCTAGAATCCAGTCGGGTCAATATCTGAAATGTAAATGTGAGATAATTGCCTTTGTATCCGCTATCGTAGTTCCCTGCCATCTGCTCTTATTGTTCTGCTATATCGCCTTTATATCGTCAGTTCTTCCTGTCCACCCACAGGCAGTATGCAGTGAGAGTAGTTATTATAAGTCTGATGTGTCTGAATAGAAGGCGTGGTATTGTTCAGTGATGAGGAGCTGCACTTTGAAAGGGAACGTAAAGGAACTGGGTGTAGAGCATGAAACCATGAAGTTCACTCAGCAGAGTTTAACTTTTAATTCTCCAGGGAAAAATGTTGTGAGTTTGGATTCTTAAAAACTGACCAAAGTTTGGTTTTGCTTCTTAAATGTGCTGACATTGATTATGATCTTAGGATAGAACACAGTGTTATTGTCCTGCAGGATGGAAGATTATGATTTACTCACCCAAACACAAATCATCAATATACAAAACAAGACCTTAAGCCTGGGTGACAAAGCATATCGATATATAGGCACATAATAGCAATAAGACACTTTTTAAATGGATTGTTTAATAGTCTTACTTGCATCAGATGCAAACAAATATGCAACGTTCAGTTTCATGAACAAACCCAAAGCATGCTCTCTTATTTGTATTCTTCATTTAATATCTGTAAAGGTGAGATCATTCTTTTTTTGCTGTTTATCCTCATCTAAGATCAGAGAAGCTTTTATTAATCAGTGTGGGAAATTTTCCAGTGCAAAAATGTAGGGACATGAGTCTAAAAATAAACAAGTAAATACACACAAGTCCTGTTGGTGTTGTACAGAATCTTCCATATATATACACATATGGAAACACAGATGTACAGATTTCACTGAATGCGGAAATTTACGAATACTGCACAGGATTGTTCTATATGGATGAAAATACTGATGTTGCACAGACTGATGCGAGTAAAATCAAAAATGATATTGAAGTCAATGTCTATTTAGAAAAAAAATGTTTTCTTAAATGCACAAAATACTCAGAACGCACAAATTTTCACTGCACTGATGTTGCACCAGAGTGAAATCAGTCAAGTCTCTGAGTTTCAGTGTAAATGTATTTATTTGTGTGTTTTTCATAGCTGTGGTAGCATTAAATTGTTACCCGTGTACCTTGATAGATACGCTAAAGTGGTTAAAGTAAGAAAAACACCTTTTCTCCTGGACTTAATAACAAAATATAGGCCATTAAAAGTGATCAATAATTACTGATATTGACCAAAAACAGACTGAAATGGTTAAATGGGGAAAAAAAACTCAATAAATATCAATATTGACTTCTTATTGACTTCTATTAACTTTATTTATATTATTTTCTACATTGTAGATTCATACTGAAGATTAACACTTTTGTTTCTAACCATGGATGGATGGATGGATGGATGATGGATACTTGATTAATCCTGAGGGAAATTCAAGATATAAAAATAATAATTCCATATGTATTCTTTTGTAGTTTTGATGTTTTCAGAATTTATCTACAATGTAAAAAAATAATGAAACCATTAAATAAGAAATTTGTGTCCAAACTTTTGACTGGTAGTGGATGTAAAGCAACAATGGAAGTATAAAGTAATAAACTGTACACCGATAAAAATAATGAAATATTTTAGTAAAGATAAGTTGAAGAAGTTCAGAGTTTCAATGGTTTGCGCTGCAGCTTTTTAAACACAACGACTGTGAAGTTTGTGTTGATCTGAGGCCTTAATGTCTTTCAGGAGAACTCAGAAGATGACAAGAAGAGGGGACGTTCAACAGACAGTGAAGTTAGTCAGGTTAGTCTGAAGGCGCTGAAGCTTCCTGTTCTGTTTTATCTGTCAGAAATAAATTCAAAGCCACTAATACCAACAGCTCTAGGAATACCAACTACAGTCATGACGACATTACTGAATAATAACTTACTTACTAGCCAACAGGTAGCAAAAAGTCCATTCGGTTTATCATTTCTGTCAGAGTTTTGCTTCATTTTTTGGTCTTATATCAGGATATGTGAGTTATTTCAGATTTTTTAACATTCACGAGCTATTAGAAGATTCTCTGACATTCTCCAGAACAATTAAAAAATTGATTAACAGTGAAAGTCTCGATATATTGCGAGCATGAAAACCCTAGCATCCTGCAGTGTTATGATGTGTTTACTTGGAAGTGTTGGTTCCATGTTGAATTGACTTTAATTTTCTTATTTTCTTTGTTTTAATCAAAGAAAAACTCCAAAACATTCCTCAGACATTAATGAGTGAAACTTGTAGTGCCCTGATGCAGCTCCGATTTTGAAGTGCTGCATATTAAACTCGATATTCTGTCTTTTCTGGTTTGTGCTGTGCAGGTTTTCATACATTAAATCAGTTTCTGTCTCATTTATTTCCCAGTCGCCTGTGAAGAACGGAAACCCCTCCTCCTCGTTATCCTCTTCTTCCTCCTCCTCCTCCTCTTCCTCCGTCTCGGGACTAACCTCATCCTCACTGGTCTCTATGGCGACCATCGCCGGGGGAGGAAGCGGCGGCTCCGGGGGCAACAGTCATCACGGCAACTCGGGGGTTCTCCACTCCAACACCTCCGCCGGCAGCTACAGCAACGCCACCCAGCAGCCGCCGCACCCGTCAGCACAGCAGCAGGCCAAAAACTCCGTCAGCTCCACCTCCATGGCGCCCATCTCCAACCCCAGCACCTCCACCAACAGCCACCCCGCCTCCTCCGCCTCCTCCCCACCCAATGCCAGCACACAGGGGCTCTTCACTTCAAACTCCCAGCCTCAGGGCCCCCTGGGGCCCACGCCGACCTCCAACAGCCTGGGCCTCAGCCTGGGCCTGTCTCTGGGGAAAGGCGGCCTGTCCGGCTCCATCACCACCAGCCCCATGTCCGGGGGCCTCGGCCTGTCGGGGATGCCGGCGTCCCTGAGCACCATGGCGGGCCTTCTGTCCGGCTCCACCCCGGCGCCCTACGCTCAGGCGGCCGCCTCAGGTGCGGTAGGCTCCGGCTTACCGGGCTCTCTGGGCGGCGTCAGCACCACGACCACCAACAGCGCCTTGGGCTCCATCGGCAGCATCACGGTCGGCGGGCCGACGTCCTCCACGGGAGGTCTGCTGGGGGCGTCGCCGGGGGTGGGCAGCATCGGGTCTGGGATTCTGGGTCTGGGCTCCGGTCAGTCGGGGGTGCAGGGGTCTTCCCTGATGTCGCTGAGCCCAGTAGGAGGCTTAGCTCCAGGCAGCGGAGTCGGGGTTATCGGGAGCAACGGAGGCGGCACCGGATCAGCGGGGAGCGTGGGAGTCGTGGGAGGAAACTCGTTGCTGTCGGTGCGACCGCCGAGCCAACAGAAGCAGAACGGTAGCACTAGTGAGTATCTGAAGTCTGCAGCAGCCAGGAACATATGCAGGCTGAAAACCACTGCCAATGTCCTTTTAGGGAAAGTTTAAAATTCTTTTTTACGCATTTCTTTATTTGATAGGGACAGTGCACATTAATGAACGTATATTTAGACAGCAATAGACGTAAATATGCAGCATTATAGAAACAATGTTATTTTACATCTGCAGTCCCTTAGCAGGTACAAAAAGAACAGTGAAACATAAGACAATAAATCACAATAAAAGGACAATAAATCACAATAAAAGTACATTACAAAAAATACACAAAGAAGTTAAAGGTCAGTGGTCAACAGACTGGTTCACTTCCAGCTGTTTAAGGTGGATTTTAATGGGGGACTCTCCCTGATGGAGAGCAGAAGACTGGTCCAGATCTCACAGGCCTTAACAGAAGGAGGCTGTTCTTCTGTTTGGGACTTCACAGTTCCCTCTAGAGGAGGTCCTGGTCCCACTGTGAGCCCTTCTTTAAGAAAATCAGACATGGGAGGCAGGGGGAGTCCATGGAACACCTTATAGATCAAACAAGCACATTTAACATTAATATTATCAAAGCTCACTAAGTTGTACTTCTCTAAGATATTTCACACATATGATAATAGTTTTCTATCGAAGACCTTTAAAGATTTTTTATAGAGTGATTCTATGATTTTGCCTGTATTTACATGTCAGCGTCAGCGTGTGATAGCATCATGGGATGTAGGAACATTCTAGCAGCACCAGGTGTTGTGAAAGGTCTAATTTGTCTAAAATTGTTCAGGTTGAATTTCACTGTATTTGATGTTCTTTTAATGTGGCTAATTCTGACATGAAAACCCAGAATCCACACATTTGACTCTCAAATAGTGGCTGAGATCCAGAGACGTCACACCTGAGGATGATCTTAACCGTCGTGTCGTCCTGTGGGTCAAATTAATCTGTTTTAAAGTTTGAAGATGTGGAGAAAGAAATACATTTTCACAGTGAAACTTCTGATGTTGGGAAATCTTTGAACATTTTTTGGTGGAAAAAAGAAATGCTAAAAATGTTTAAGAACATTCACATAAAAATCAACCAAAATCCAGCGAAATTCACTGGATTTTGATTGATTTTTATGTGAATGTTCTTAAAGAAAATATTAAAGTTTTACTGATATATATGAAATGACTTCAGATAATTTTTAGGATTTTTTTTGGAAGATTTTTACTCATTTTTTGAAAATATTTACAAGAATTTTCTTGCCAAATTTGGGGGATTTTTTTGTAAAATGAAACTTTTCAGGGAAACTTTTAAGTAATTAAGGTTTTGCAAATTTTCAGGAATTTTTTTGTAGAATTTTTGGATTTTTTTCAGACAAGGAAACTATATTTTTTGGTGCCTGTAAATTAAGATAACAGGAGGGTTAATGTGGCTAATTCTGACATGAAGACCCAGAATCCACACTTTTCACTCTCAAATAGTGGCTGAGATCCAGAGACGTCACCCTTGAGGATGCTCTTAAAGTGCAGATACCATCATTACAGATACAGTCCAACATTACAAACATTCTCTGACACAAACAGTAGCTGCACAGCTTTGAATCATTATTTCTGCAGTTGAGCTACTGCAGTCATCAGTCTGTTGTCAGAGCAAATAAAATAAAAAGTTAAAAGGAATTATGGACAGGAATGATCAAAACAATTTCTTCCAGGATGAATAAAGTAGATCTTGTCTTATCAGTGGTGAACCATTAAATAATAAATTATTAAATAAATCGCAAACAGTTTTGATAAGTGAATGATCAATTTGAGTATTTCTTTCTGAATAAAGTTTAAATTCTCACTCCTCTTTGACAGTAAACTGAATATTTTTGGGCTGCAGGGATCTTGAGACTTTGGGAAACTGTTTTCTGACATCATAATCTAATGAATTAATCAAGAAAATAATTAGCACATTATTAGACAATGGAAGTAATACTTAGTTGTGTATTGATGACCTATAGTAATTTTTCCATGTGGTGTTACTGGAGCCTTGATGTTCCAACCTGTAAACACCAAAATACTGATAAAATCTGAAAATATTTAAAGAATATTAGACAATCCCAACCCTAGGTCTCTCTAGGTGTAACCAGGTCCTTAAAATGCCTTCCTTACATTTAAAAGTTATTTATGCCCATTAATTCTATGAGAACTCTCCTAAAATAAAGTCTTTTCATTTATTGGCTTGTTTCTGATCAGGTTCTTGTATTTCACTTCTTCAGCATCTGAAGCTTGTAAATATGAGTTGAGTTGTCGTTTATTTTGACATTAATGCTGCGTTTGTCTGCTCCACCTGACAGGTTACAGTGCTGTAGTAGCAGACAGCACAACAGACTCCGCCCTCAACAGTGCCAGCCAATCACAAAGCAGCCAACCTTCATCTTTGACCTCCACAGCCAATCAGCCGTAAGTATGAAGCACCACAAACATGGAAATATAGTTGTAGCTTATTTAGGACTGTTTGATTGTTTATATTAAACAATATGTAGTTGTGGGACTTTTGTATCATAGTTGACATTTTAGTGATATCCAGTCATTTTTTATTAATAAGTGATTGTTTCCATTATAAATAATCATGGAAATCGTAAAGACGTGATCATAATGGACATAACAACATTAGTTTTTTCATTTTTAATAAAAATATATGCAAGATATATCCCATGGATTTCAGAAGTCCTTCAATTATAGATTGACCCAGACAAGTTTTGAGTCACTTAGGATAAATTTCATGTCATTCTAGACTAACTTTCTGTGATTATGGATCGTTTTCGACTCATTTTGGACCATTTTCGACTTACTTTGGCCATTTTTGAGTCATTTTCAACAAATTTTATGTCAGCTTGGATCTTTTCTCATCATTTTGGATCATTTTCATGTCTTTAGGATAATTTTCAAGTCCTTTAGGACAAAGTTCATATGATTTTAGACTAATTTTCTGTAATTATGGATCGTTTTCAAGTCATTTGGAACAGTTTCTGAGTCATTTTGGACCATTTTTGAGTCATTTTCAACTAATTTTATGTCCGCTTGGACATTTTCTCATCATTTTGGATCATTTTTGTGTCTTTAGAGTCATTTTTGAGTATTTTGGACAATTTTCACGTAATTTTGGATAAGTTTTGAGTCATCTCAACTTAATAAAAACAACACAATCAAATGTTTTTGAATAAGCTCATTTTATTATTGTTTATGATTGTGTGTAAAGTCCTTCAGTTATATACTGACCCATATACAGGTGTATGTTAGTATGTATGATCCTCTCATCCTCTTTCCTGTCCCTCCTCTTTCCCAGTAAGGACACTGGTCCCAGTCTACTGGGCTCTATGAGTCTGTCGTCCAGCTCCCCGTCGCCGGCCTCCTACAGCGAGGCCAAACCGGTGAGCGGCGGCAGCCTGCTGAACGGGCCGCTGTCGTACTCTCAGTCCTCCGACAGCATAAAGGTGAGAATCCAACACACATTTAATCTCTGTGGGTTTTAAAAGACGGTTTATTGTTTGTCGTTTACAAAGAGAGCAACTTAATCTCCCAAATCTCCGTGGACTATTAATTTACTGGCAAACACAGCGAGCTTCCACTTTAATTAATTCTGCCCACAGTTAAATCCATCGGGGGATGATTACCGTCTCATTACTGCTGTTTACTGTCTCAGCCGTTGTTACCAAACTTCAACAAAACTGGAGAGAACAATGAGAGGAAATCAAATTTAACAGCTCAGCGTCACGTGTTTGAATGAAAAATGAATGAGAATGAAATCTTGTGTGAAACCTGCAGTGTTTATGTTGAGAGCTGCAGCTGTCACTGTACATTTAATTCATAATACATTAAACATGCAGTCATTTTTGGACTTTTTTCACTCCTTGGACTGATGTGAGCCTCTCAGAATCACCAGCTGGAGGGGAGAAGTCTGTTAACGTGTTTTTATGTATGGATTTAATTGCCAAAATATGAAGATGAATCCATGTCAAACTCAGTCGACAGCAGGGGTGTCCAACATGAGGCCCGCGGGCCAAAAGCGGTCCTCCAGAGGGTCCAATCCAGCCCTCAAAGTGTAAAAATTCCAGAGAAGACATTAACTGCAGACTGTAAATAATAAAACTATACATTTAAAATAATTTCTAGATCATGACAAGTTGTTTGGATCAGAAAGTAAAATACTTGTCAATGATTTTTGACTAATACTTGTCATTTTGTGTCTCATTTTTGTAATATTTCCTCATGTTTTTGTTGTTTTGTGTTTCCTTTTTGTCTCGTTTGTGTTGTTAGTCTATTTTTTTGTCGTTTTGTTTCTTGCTTTTGTCATTTTTTGTCTTGTTTTTGTCGCTTGTCCATGTTTTTGTCACTTTGTAACTTTTTGTCAAATTTTTTCTCTTTTTTTGTTTTGTTTCGTACCATTTGTCTCATTTTTTTTGCCATTTTGTTTCTCGTTTTTGTCATTTTGTGTCTCATTTTTCTAATATTTTGTCTTGTGTTGTTTTTTGTCTGACTTTTGTCCTTTTGATCCTCCAGTAAATCCTCCATGGTTCAGTTCCAGGTGACTAAATGTTGTGTTCCTTTGTCAACACTCTGTGATCTGGAAGTTGTAATGTGGAAATGATAAACTGAGGATGAATGTTGATGAAACTGAATTTATTTTTCCTCAGAAATTTCAAGTTGTTTATAATGTTTTGTAGAACGATAATTCCTTAAATGTGAACCTGTGTGCACTAAAACAAAGGAACCATCAGGAGTTGTGGTTATTTATAGGTTATTCTGCTGTGGTTTTACTGGTTCAGTCCGCTGGAGATCAGACTGGGATGAATGTGGAACTAAAATGAGTTTGACTCTCCTGGTTTAATGCGTCCAGTCCAACCCTGAACGACGTCCTAGCATCCTCTCCTGCTCTTCATCATATAGTTTGACGTTACGTCACATGCATCTTTGGTGGGGAGGACACCGGAGCAACCAGAACAAACAAAGGGAAGTCAAAGTGATTTCCGTGACGTCTTTACCAGCGGTGCAGGTATGATAGCTGTGTGCACACGTCCAGCAGAGTCTGTTTTCCCATGAGTCTCCTTGTCTGTCCCCATCAGCCGCAGGAGCCTCTGAGCAGCCTGAAGTCCATGGCCGAGCGAGCAGCACTCAGCTCAGGGATCGAGGGAGACGTGCCCTCCCTGCACCTCACCCCAGGTAACTCACAGATACACCTGAACAGCAGCAGATAGAGGGAGCACAAACAGGAAAGCTGGAGTTTAGTGGAACAAAATGTCATCTCACCTCCCACTCTCAGCCTCCTCTCAACACAAACTGCTGATGATATTATCGTCCCTGACTCAACTTCTCGCTTTGTCTCTCCAACTTCCAATCCTGAATCACCTCTCACTCCCCGACGTCCTGACCTTCCCTCACCCCTCCGTCCTCTTGTACCCCTCTCTCTCCAGACATCTTCCCCAGCAGCACTACGGCCCCCTCGGGTCCCCCCTCAGCACCTCAGCCCTCACTGTCGGAGGTCAGCATCCCCCCTTCGTTGGGGGTCTGTCCTCTGGGGCCCGTCCCCCTGTCCAAAGACCAGCTCTACCAACAGGCCATGGAGGAGGCGGCGTGGACGCACATGCCTCACCCGTCCGACTCCGAGAGGATCAGGTGCAGTGCATCTCTGACGTATCATGTTTAGTTATGCCATTACGGTTGAAGTTTAGGAAGTTAGATTGTTAAGAACGGAAGTATTATCAGCAAAATGTCAGAAGTAAACAAACAAAACCAAACTAAACTGACGAAAGTAGCTAAAATGTCCAACAACGTTCTACTGTCTTACACAGTGGTCTATCACAGGAGGGTCTGGAATGTAACCCCCACGGTAGCCGAAATTCCGCAAGGTAGCAACCATATTTATTTTATTACTTCTATATATTTTAAAGCTTGATAAACCCTCCCCACACACTGCAGAGCTACACTATGCAGCGATCAGACATCTGTGGAGTGGAGGCCAGATGCTGAATGCTGCTAAACAGGAGACAGAGGAGACTGCACTGCAAAAACTCACAATCTTACCAAGTCTATTTGTCTTATTTTTAGTCAAAATGTCTCATCCCGCTTGATTTAAGATAAATTCACTTAACAAGAGACATTTCAGCAGATGGAGGGACTTGTTTTAAGACAATGCATCTTAAATATCGTGTTAAGTCAAACATCTCTTGAAATTATCTTGTTTTGAGTTGAATTTTACAAGAAAACTCAAAATAAGTTTAACCCTCGTGTCGTCCTGCGGGTCAAAACTGACCCGTTTAAAGTTGGAAAATGTGGGAAAAAAATATATTTTCCCAGTGAAACTTCTGATGTCCACATTTTCAACATTTTTGGGAAATCTTTGAACATTTTTTGGTGGAAAAAAAAAGAAATGTTCAAAATGTTTCTTTAAGAACATTCACATAAAAATCAACTAAAATCCAGCGAATTTCACTGGATTTTGGTTGATTTTTATGTGAATGTTCTTAAAGAAAATATTAGCAGTTTTACTGATATATATGGAATCGCTTTAGATATTTTTAGGATTTTTTGGAAGATTTTTACTCATTTTTTGAAAACATGTAGAAGGATTTTCTTGCCAAATTTGGGGGATTTTTTGAAATAAAACCTTTAAGGGAAACTTTTAGGAATTATTGGAATTTTCTTCCTGAAGGTTTTGCAAATTTTCAGAAATTTGAGTAATTTTTTGCTGATTCTTTTGGATTTTTTTCAGACAAGGAAACAATATTTTTTGTTGCCCATAAATGAAAACATCAGGAGGGTTAATATATCTCAAACTAGGAGGTTACATGAAAGCAAAAATCTATTTTTGAGTGAAAAACTGCTATTTTTTTAGCATGTCTGGCTTATTTTAAGACACCTAAGCTTGACAATCCTGGTAAAATTGAGCTTAAAATAAGTTTTCCCAGCTAATTTTAAGATCTCAATATTCTAAATGTCATATCTTATTTCTAGAAATCTTACCAAGACATTTTTTCACTGTTTCTATAGGCAGATTTTTTCACTTATTTTAAGGTAAAAATTCCATGAAACAAATTTTTTTTTTCTTGTTTTGAGAGGGGCATTTTTTCAGTGTGATGCTCCGGTCTCTGAGCCAATCAGAGCCCAGCGCTGGACGCAACACATTTTATTTACATTAAAAATTCTTTTAACTGTTGTGTGGTTCTTTGCGGAATTTCACGTGGAACGTAACCCCGCTATAGACGAGGGACCACTGTGTTTCATTAGTTATCTTCCGGTATTACAGTGTGTAGCAATGTAACCACACACACACACACAGACACACACAGAACAGATTATCCTGTTACTATCTATTGTTCCATGCAGTCAGCCCACACAGCTACAATTGACATTTAAATCCAAACACTCAAACCCTCTTGTGCCACAACACAGTACCTGTTGTGTTCTACAGTCACACACACACATACGCAGGGATTTCTTTTTCTGTATTTAAAGCTAGATTTTGTCAAGTGAAATAGATGCATGAACTGAGTCTCAGTGCACGTGTTAGTCAGACGCTGTGAGTGTTGTCGCTCCAAACTTTGTGTTTGCTCTGTTTTTTTGTGACACGGTTGGTATTTTGGGCGCTCGCTGACATCACAAACAGCCTAATGGAAACGGACACGACAAACTGGGTCTGTCACACGTCTAAAAATACTGGCTTTGGATGGAAAAGTGCATCTGGGCAGCGTGTTTGACCCACTGATGAATGTTCCTACTCTGTGAATCTATCAGGAGGCTGGATCTCTCCACAGCTCCGACCAACCGCCGTTAAAAACACGAGGAACTGGAGATTTAAACTGACTTTTCAGATTTTAATTTCATCAACATTCAGCCTCAGTTCATCATTTCCACATTACAACTTCCAGATCACAGAGTGTCTACAAAGGAACACAACATTTAGTCATCTGGAACTGAATGATATAGTGCTTTACTTTACTTTATGATCAAAAGCCAGACCAAAAAAGACAAAAAAACAAGACAAAATGTTACAAAAAAAGACACAAAATGACAAAAACAAGACAAAAAATGACAAAACAACAAAAAAGTAAACAAACAGTACAAGCGAAAAAAACAAAAAGACAAAAAACACACAAAACAACAAACAAAGCAAAACAAAAAATTATGAAAATAAGACAAAAAACAAGCGAGACAAAAAGGAAACAAAACAACAAAAGTGAGGAACACAATGACAAAAAATGGGACAAACAACATGAAACAAAACAAAAAGAGACAAAAAATTCGACAGAAAAGTTACAAAGCGACAAAAAATGGACAAACGAGACAAAAATGCTAAAAGCGTGAAACAAACTGACAAAAACGATACACAAATAAATGAATAAAGCAAAACACAAAATGACGAAAATAAGACAAAAAACACAAACGAGACAAAAAGGAAATACAAAGCAACAAAAACATGAGACAAAGGACAAAAGTCAGTCAAAAAACAGCAAAACAAGACAAAATATTAGAAAAATGAAACACAAAATGACAAAAAAGAGAAAAAAAATTTGACAAAAAAAATGACAAAATGACAAAAAAGTACACAAGACAAAAACACAAAATGACAAATGATACATAAAACAATGAATAAAGCAAAACACAAAGCAACAAAAAAACAACCAAAGCAAGACAAAATATTACAAAAATAGACACAAAATGACAAAAGAACAATGAACAATCTAGTATTTTACTTTCTGATCAAAACAACTTGTCATGGTCTAGAAATGATTTAAATTTATAGTTTTACTAATTTACAATCTGCAGTTATTGTCTTCTCTGGAATTTTTACACTTTGAGGGCCGGATTGGACCCTCTGGAGGACCGCTTTTGGCCAGCGGGCCTCATGTTGGACACCCCTGGTATAGATAATCGGAGCAGATGAGCCGAGGTGGTGACGTCATCAAGTACGCCGGTGCTCCAATTACACATTAACGATCCGTTCTCACGTTCTCAGGAGTCCGTACTTGGCAGTGGTGTCAAACATTTTCTCTGTGTCTGAGTACCAATAATCATAACAAACGAAGGAACTAGGCAGTTTGAAAATGAAAGAACAAGATTGAGGGATAAAGTTAGAAATTAAAAATCAAAAAGTCAGAGAATTAAAGAATTAGAGAGACGACAGGCAGCTAAAAATCAAATAAAACCAGAGGGAACATCTAAAATAAACAGGACATAATACAGAATAAAACACTAAAACTAAAAGTAAACTTCACATAGAAGCAAGTGGGTTTTAAGAAGTGATTTAGAAGTTTCTGACTCTGCAGGTCGTTCATTTCTGTCCCTCTAACCTCCCTCTGTGTCTCCAACAGGCAGTACCTGATGAGGAACCCCTGCCCCACCCTGCCTTTCCACCACCAGGTGCCACCACCCCACTCCGACACTGTAGAGTTCTACCAGAGGCTTTCCACGGAAACCCTCTTCTTCATCTTTTACTACCTGGAGGTAAGCTGCTGCTGCTGCTGCATTTACAGGCACCAAAAAATATTGTTTCCTTGTCTGAAAAAAATCCAAAAATTCAGAACAAAAATTCCCCAAATTTCTGAAAATTTGCAAAACCTTCAGGAAGAAAATTCCAATAATTCCTTAAAAGTTTCCCTTAAAAGTTTTATTTTAAAAAAAAAAAAAAAAAAAAATCCCCCAAATTTGGCCAGAAAATCCTTGTAACTATTTTCCAAAAATGAGTAAAAATCTCCCAAAAAATCCTAAAAATATCTAAAGTGATTCCATATAGATCAGTAAAACTTCTAATATTTTCTTTCAGAACATTCACATAAAAATCAACCAAAATCCAGTGAAATTTGCAGGATTTTGGTTGATTTTTATGTGAATGTTCTTAAGAAACATTTTAAACATTTCTTTTTTTTCCACCAAAAAATATCCAAAGTTTTCCCAAAAATGTTGAAAATGTGGACATCAGAAGTTTCACTGTGAAATTTTTTTTTTCTCCATATTTTCAAACTTTATAACGGGTTAATTTGACCCGCAGGATGACACGAGGGTTAATACAAGACGCTGCATTTGTTTTCAAAAATGGTTCCAGAAGATGATCAGTAAACACGAGGTTTTAGTCTAAAGGTTGATTAAACACCAGTATTATGCTCTGTTTATCTGATGCAGTTAATTAGTTCTCATTTATTGGGACTTTTGGAGTTAATTACACACTAAAATAACATTTATTTAAGTCTAAATTGGAACCTAAACACGCTCCCAGTTTCTGATCTATGTTTCATTCCTCCTGCATCCCATCTCCTCCTCCGTTTTCTACTTTCTTCTGCTCTGTTTCCTCCGTTCTGTCCTCTGCAGGGCACTAAGGCCCAGTATCTGGCAGCCAAAGCCCTGAAGAAGCAGTCGTGGAGGTTCCACACCAAGTACATGATGTGGTTCCAGCGGCACGAAGAGCCCAAGACCATCACCGATGAGTTTGAGCAGGTCAGCAGCGTCTGTAGAATCTGGTGGAGGAAGTTTCTGAGATCCTGAAAATGTTTCGGCCTCGTGCTGCTTTCACTTTACAGACCGGCTGAATGTTTAGTAAACCGTCCTGCTGGGTTTTAGTGGCCTCCTGATTGGTTTCCATTCATTTCTGTGGAAATCTAGAGTCCTAGAACTTCTATGATTCTATGAGTTGGGCCCAAGTTCTCTGTAGGGTTTCCATCGGTGAGGACGTCATTATTCTGTCATCTTTAAGGTCTTTGCTGGATAGCTACACAGTGGAGGACTGGGATGGAGCTTCGTCCTGCATAAACTTCATGGCCTTCTTGAATGAGTAGAGTTTTGTTTTGATCATACAGTAAAATACTAGATTGTTCATTGTTCTTTAGTCGTTTGTGTCTCATTTTTGTCATATTTTTTCTTGTTTTTGTTGTTTTTTGTCAGACTTTTGTAGTTTTTCTCACATTTTTGTAATTTTGTTTCATTTTTTTCCAGCTTGTGTTTTTTGTCTCATTTTTGTCATTTTGCGTTTTGCTTTATTCATTGTTTTCTGTGTTGTCTTGTTGTTTTGTTTCATGCTTTTGTCCATTTTTTTGTCGCTTTGTAGCTTTTTTGTCAAATTTTTTATCACTTTCGTGTTTTGTGTCGTTTGTCTCATTTTTTGTTGTTTTGTGTCTCATTTTTGTCAGATTTTGCCTTGTTTTTGTTGTTTTTTTGTCTTTTTTTAAAGTAAAATCCTCTATGGTTCACTTCCAGGTGACTAAATGTTGTGTTCCTTTGTCGACACTCTGTGACCTGGAAGTTGTAATGTAGAAATGATAAACTGAGGCTGAAACTGAATTTATTTTTCTGCAGAAATTCCAGGTTGTTCATAATGTTTTGTAGAAAGATAATTCCTTAAATGTGAACATTTTTGCACTAAAACAAAGGAACCATTAGGAGTTGTGGTTATTTATCGGTTATTATACTGTGGCTTTACTGGTTTTACTGGAGATCAGACTGGACTGGATGTGGAACCTGGACTAAGATGAGTTGGACTCTCCTGGTTTAACGTCTTCTTTGCTCTTCTTCAGGGAACCTACATCTACTTCGACTATGAGAAATGGGGCCAGCGGAAGAAGGAGGGTTTCACGTTTGAGTACCGGTACCTAGAAGACCGAGACCTCCAGTGACCTGCAGAGAGACGCAGATGGACGGACAGACGGATGGACGGACAGTCGAGGACGTGAGAGGGGGACGGACTGACGGACGGAGAACAAGCGGACGTGTGAAGAAGAGGAGATCCTCCTGCTGACATTCCTGGATCTGACCTCAGCTCTCTGAGGATGGAGGAGGGTCAGCAGAGACTTATTCTGAAACCCTTCCCTCCTCCTCACCCTCCTCACTCTCCTCACCCCGGCACTGATAGCTCCTCCCACCCTGTCCTCCTCATCCCTCCCTCCACCATCCAGCCTTTTATTTCCATCTTTTCCTGACCTTGACAACCAGACACGAGAGAAAACAAATCACACGTATAATTATGAGACTATCATGAGCTTTCCGCCCCTCGGAGTTTCCCTGTTTTGTTGGCTTTAAAAACTGTTGCTTTTATTCGCCCCTCGAGGACCAAAGATACCTGGTTAATCATATATCCTCTCTCTAAAACACTTCTTCTGATGAGAACAACCTAAATCTGTGCTGCAACGTCTCCCAAACCAGTGGCGTTCAGTGACACAGCAGGGGAGGAATCAGCTGGAAAATGTTCATTTAGTCTTTTAAAAATCAAAACTCCACTCAGTTTCTGCTCCGGTCATGTTTTTCCTTTTTATTGACTCATTTTTCTCACCAATATAAAGTCCTGCGCCTCAATGGAAACAGAAAAATCCTGACTAGAAGTAGAGAGAACTAAAATCCAAATATCATCCGTGCAGTTAGAATATCATGAAGATGAAAATAAAAAAAGTTGAATTTCTTTGATTTTTTACTGTTGGAAAATAGCAAAAATCTACGTTTCTGACATCTCAGGTCTAACCAATACTGTAAAATATTATATATAATTTACTGCTTACAGATTTAATTTTTCTCTACTTGTCTCCTCTCTGCGATGTTTAAACACTGCCTGCAGTTCAGCTGAAAAACAGAATTTTTCTTAGACGACTTTTTATCACAGCTGAGTCAATCATAGCTTCACAGTTACATCAGGAAGCACAGAATTCTTTGCTTTCTACCAAATCTGGTTACAGCAATTAGTCTGTTTTTGGCAAATTTTAAAAAGAGAAACACCAAAAAAACAAATATCCTGATTCTAAACTTAGATTTGGTGATTTTTCTAATGGAATGAAACAATTGGAAAGTTTACAGTGCAGTGATTCAGATTTGAAGTACACAGAACTCAAAAGACACAATTATAATGGATTTAATCACCCAAAAAATTTTTAGTTATTTGTTTTACAAAATTTCTAAAAAGCACTCGGCTTAACTCTAACACGCTGTTCTAAGTGCACATGGGTGTTAGCACTGCTGGGTGGATTCTACTGCACATTACGTCACATATTTACAGTTTTAGTTTGTTTCTATGAGCACAGCCTGCAGTTCAGCCGAGAAGTCCCTGCATTTTTCTCCTCTCTTGGTCGTATGTCTTCATGGAGACTCCAAAAGCAGAAAGAATCCTCAGATTTTGAACTTTGCGCTGCTCTTTGAACGTGATCTCTCACACCGTTTGGTCGGGAACTTCACCAGATTTAATCCTAAAGTTCGGAATAAAAGTGACTCATTAGTGATTCATCTGTGACCATAAAACTAACACTCAGGGATTTTTGGGATGAACTGCAGGCTGTGTTTCTGCTGACGGGGATGAAATCAGATAAAAAATCAAAGTAGTGAAATATTTGGGATGCCTTTGCCACAGGAGACAGATTTCAGAAGTCTTTTTTTCATTCTAAATTAAATTTTTCTTCCGTTCTACAGTCGGTTATTCTTCTAAAAATTCTTTAATGTCACCTGGGGACAGTTTGCATCGAGGTGCAGGGGTTTATACTGCAGGGAAAAAATGAGCCACAGTTGGGAAAGAAATGAGAAAAACAAAGAATCTGCTTTTGGTTCAGAATCACTGGGAACGAAACTTTATGAGCTTTGAAATGATAAAAGTTCTGGACGATCTGCTGGATTAGATGAGCTCGTTTAGTGAACGTAGAAACGTGTCTGATGTTCTAAATATGAACTGAAATTTCCATGAATTTGTCCCTCTAAAGAAAACGTGTTTAAATGTTCCAGAACCTTTTATCAACACGTCTATCTCCGTCTTCCTGCCCTGCTGCTGCTGGTTGTCGCCTCAGAAACCTTCTGGCCGGTCAACCGTCCTCTGCTGGGTAGGAGGCACGCAGGTTTATCTCAGAGGTCCTGTTGTCGTCTCTACTGAAGAATCCTCCAGAAATACCCCGACCTGCCCGCTACCATCCAGCCTCGGTGGAGGAGGGACAACTGTAGGATCGTCTTCTACCTGGTGGGCAGCGTTGCATCACGGATAGGATCAAACTTAGATCATCCCTCAGACTTTTTACAATCCTGCCTTCCAGC